>NW_027463405.1:0-158598 GCF_050947455.1 Rhinoderma darwinii | reverse complement strand
CCATAACAGTGCCAGCCACAGTGCTCCCATAACAGTGCCAGCCACAGTGCTCCCATAACAGTGCCAGCAACAGTGCCAGCCACAGTGCTCCCATAACAGTGCCAGCCAGTGCTCCCATAACAGTGCCATCCAGTGCTCCCATGACAGTGCCAACCAGTGCTCCCATAACAGTGCCAACCAGTACTCCCATAACAGTGCCAACCAGTGCTCCCATAACAGTGCCATCCAGTGCTCCCATAACAGTGCCATCCAGTGCTCCCATAACAGTGCCAACCACAATGCTCCCATAACAGTGCCAGCCACAGTGCTCCCATAGCGGTGCCAGCCACAGTGCTCCCATAACGGTGCCAGCCACAGTGCTCCCATAACAGTGCCAACCACAATGCTCCCATAACAGTGCCAGCCACAGTGCTCCCATAACGGTGCCAGCCACAGTGCTCCGATAACGGTGCCAGCCACAGTGCTCCCATAACGGTGCCAGCCACAGTGCTCCCATAACAGTGCCAGCCACAGTGCTCCCATAACAGTGCCAGCCACAGTGCTCCCATAACAGTGCCAGCCAGTGCTCCCATAACAGTGCCATCCAGTGCTCCCATAACAGTGCCAACCAGTGCTCCCATAACGGTGCCAACCAGTGCTCCCATAACAGTGCCATCCAGTGCTCCCATAACAGTGCCAACCACAGTGCTCCCATAACAGTGCCAGCCACAGTGCTCCCATAACAGTGCCAGCCACAGTGCTCCCATAACAGTGCCAGCCACAGTGCTCCCATAACAGTGCCAGCCACAGTGCTCCCATAACAGTGCCAGCCACAGTGCTCCCATAACAGTGCTATCCAGTGCTCCCATAACAGTGCCAACCAGTGCTCCCATAACAGTGCCAACCAGTGCTCCCATAACAGTGCCAACCAGTACTCCCATAACAGTGCCAGCTACAGTGCTCCCATAACAGTGCCATCCAGTGCTCCCTTAACAGTGCCAGCCACAGTGCTCCCATAACGGTGCCAGCCACAGTGCTCCCATAACGGTGCCAGCCACAGTGCTCCCATAACGGTGCCAGCCACAGTGCTCCCATAACGGTGCCAGCCACAGTGCTCCCATAACGGTGCCAGCCACAGTGCTCCCTGAATGGTGCCAGCCACAGTGCTCCCATAACAGTGCCAGCCACAGTGCTCCCATAACAGTGCCAGCCACAGTGCTCCCATAACGGTGCCAGCCACAGTGCTCCCATAACGGTGCCAGCCACAGTGCTCCCTTAACAGTGCCAGCCACAGTGCTCCCATAACAGTGCCAGCCACAGTGCTCCCATAACAGTGCCAGCCACAGTGCTCCCATAACAGTGCCATTCAGTGCTCCCATAACAGTGCCAACCAGTGCTCCCATAACAGTGCCAACCAGTGCTCCCATAACAGTGCCATCCAGTGATCCCATAACAGTGCCAACCACAGTGCTCCCATAACAGTGCCAGCCACAGTGCTCCCATAACAGTGCCAGCCACAGTGCTTCCATAACAGTGCCAGCCACAGTGCTCCCATAACAGTGCCAGCCACAGTGCTCCCATAACAGTGCCAGCCACAGTGCTCCCATAACCGTGCCAGCCACAGTGCTCCCATAACCGTGCCAGCCACCATGCTCCCATAACAGTGCCAGCCACAGTGCTCCCATAACAGTGCCAGCCACAGTGCTCCCATAACAGTGCCAGCCACAGTGCTCCCATAACAGTGCCAGCCACAGTGCTCCCATAACAGTGCCAGCCACAGTGCTCCCATAACAGTGCCAGCCACAGTGCTCCCATAACAGTGCCAGATACAGTGCTCCCATAACAGTGCCAGCTAAAGTGCTCCCATAACAGTGACAGCCAGTGTTCCCTTAACAGTGCCAACCACAGTACTCCCATAAAAGTGTCATCCAGTGCTCCCTTAACAGTGCCAACCACAGTGCTCCCATAACAGTGCCAACCAGTACTCCCATAACAGTGCTAGCTACAGTGCTCCCATAACAGTGCCAGCTACAGTGCTCCCATAACAGTGCCAGCTACAGTGCTCCCTTAACAGTGCCAGCCACAGTGCTCCCATAACAGTGCCAGCCACAGTGCTCCCATAACAGTGCCAGCCAGTACGCCCATAACAGTGCCATCCAGTGCTCCCATAACAGTGCCAACCAGTGCTCCCTTAACAGTGCCAACCACAGTGCTCCCATAACAGTGCCAACCAGTACTCCCATAACAGTGCCAGCTACAGTGCTCCCATAACAGTGCCAGCTACAGTGCTCCCATAACAGTGCCATCCAGTGCTCCCTTAACAGTGCCAGCCACAGTGCTCCCATAACGGTGCCAGCCACAGTGCTCCCATAACGGTGCCAGCCACAGTGCTCCCATAACGGTGCCAGCCACAGTGCTCCCATAACGGTGCCAGCCACAGTGCTCCCATAACGGTGCCAGCCACAGTGCTCCCATAACGGTGCCAGCCACAGTGCTCCCATAACGGTGCCAGCCACAGTGCTCCCATAACGGTGCCAGCCACAGTGCTCCCTTAACGGTGCCAGCCACAGTGCTCCCATAACAGTGCCAGCCATTGTGCTCCCATAACAGTGCCAACCAGTGCTCCCATAACAGTGCCAACCAGTACTCCCATAACCGTGCCAACCAGTGCTCCCATAACAGTGCCATCCAGTGCTCCCATAACAGTGCCATCCAGTGCTCCCATAACAGTGCCAACCACAGTGCTCCCATAACAGTGCCAGCCACAGTGCTCCCATAATGGTGCCAGCCACAGTGCTCCCATAACGGTGCCAGCCACAGTGCTCCCATAACGGTGCCAGCCACAGTGCTCCCTTAACAGTGCCAGCCACAGTGCTCCCATAACAGTGCCAGCCACAGTGCTCCCATAACAGTGCCAGCAACAGTGCCAGCCACAGTGCTCCCATAACAGTGCCAGCCAGTGCTCCCATAACAGTGCCATCCAGTGCTCCCATAACAGTGCCAACCAGTGCTCCCATAACAGTGCCAACCAGTACTCCCATAACAGTGCCAACCAGTGCTCCCATAACAGTGCCATCCAGTGCTCCCATAACAGTGCCATCCAGTGCTCCCATAACAGTGCCAACCACAATGCTCCCATAACAGTGCCAGCCACAGTGCTCCCATAGCGGTGCCAGCCACAGTGCTCCCATAACGTGCCAGCCACAGTGCTCCCATAACAGTGCCAACCACAATGCTCCCATAACAGTGCCAGCCACAGTGCTCCCATAACGGTGCCAGCCACAGTGCTCCGATAACGGTGCCAGCCACAGTGCTCCCATAACGGTGCCAGCCACAGTGCTCCCATAACAGTGCCAGCCACAGTGCTCCCATAACAGTGCCAGCCACAGTGCTCCCATAACAGTGCCAGCCAGTGCTCCCATAACAGTGCCATCCAGTGCTCCCATAACAGTGCCAACCAGTGCTCCCATAACGGTGCCAACCAGTGCTCCCATAACAGTGCCATCCAGTGCTCCCATAACAGTGCCAACCACAGTGCTCCCATAACAGTGCCAGCCACAGTGCTCCCATAACAGTGCCAGCCACAGTGCTCCCATAACAGTGCCAGCCACAGTGCTCCCATAACAGTGCCAGCCACAGTGCTCCCATAACAGTGCCAGCCACAGTGCTCCCATAACAGTGCCATCCAGTGCTCCCATAACAGTGCCAACCAGTGCTCCCATAACAGTGCCAACCAGTGCTCCCATAACAGTGCCAACCAGTACTCCCATAACAGTGCCAGCTACAGTGCTCCCATAACAGTGCCATCCAGTGCTCCCTTAACAGTGCCAGCCACAGTGCTCCCATAACGGTGCCAGCCACAGTGCTCCCATAACGGTGCCAGCCACAGTGCTCCCATAACGGTGCCAGCCACAGTGCTCCCATAACGGTGCCAGCCACAGTGCTCCCATAACGGTGCCAGCCACAGTGCTCCCTGAATGGTGCCAGCCACAGTGCTCCCATAACAGTGCCAGCCACAGTGCTCCCATAACAGTGCCAGCCACAGTGCTCCCATAACGGTGCCAGCCACAGTGCTCCCATAACGGTGCCAGCCACAGTGCTCCCTTAACAGTGCCAGCCACAGTGCTCCCATAACAGTGCCAGCCACAGTGCTCCCATAACAGTGCCAGCCACAGTGCTCCCATAACAGTGCCAGCCACAGTGCTCCCATAACAGTGCCATTCAGTGCTCCCATAACAGTGCCAACCAGTGCTCCCATAACAGTGCCAACCAGTGCTCCCATAACAGTGCCATCCAGTGCTCCCATAACAGTGCCAACCACAGTGCTCCCATAACAGTGCCAGCCACAGTGCTCCCATAACAGTGCCAGCCACAGTGCTTCCATAACAGTGCCAGCCACAGTGCTCCCATAACAGTGCCAGCCACAGTGCTCCCATAACAGTGCCAGCCACAGTGCTCCCATAACAGTGCCAGCCACAGTGCTCCCATAACCGTGCCAGCCACAGTGCTCCCATAACCGTGCCAGCCACCATGCTCCCATAACAGTGCCAGCCACAGTGCTCCCATAACAGTGCCAGCCACAGTGCTCCCATAACAGTGCCAGCCACAGTGCTCCCATAACAGTGCCAGCCACAGTGCTCCCATAACAGTGCCAGCCACAGTGCTCCCATAACAGTGCCAGCCACAGTGCTCCCATAACAGTGCCAGATACAGTGCTCCCATAACAGTGCCAGCTAAAGTGCTCCCATAACAGTGACAGCCAGTGTTCCCTTAACAGTGCCAACCACAGTACTCCCATAAAAGTGTCATCCAGTGCTCCCTTAACAGTGCCAACCACAGTGCTCCCATAACAGTGCCAACCAGTACTCCCATAACAGTGCTAGCTACAGTGCTCCCATAACAGTGCCAGCTACAGTGCTCCCATAACAGTGCCAGCTACAGTGCTCCCTTAACAGTGCCAGCCACAGTGCTCCCATAACAGTGCCAGCCACAGTGCTCCCATAACAGTGCCAGCCACAGTGCTCCCATAACAGTGCCAGCCACAGTGCTCCCATAACAGTGCCAGCCAGTACGCCCATAACAGTGCCATCCAGTGCTCCCATAACAGTGCCAACCAGTGCTCCCTTAACAGTGCCAACCACAGTGCTCCCATAACAGTGCCAACCAGTACTCCCATAACAGTGCCAGCTACAGTGCTCCCATAACAGTGCCATCCAGTGCTCCCTTAACAGTGCCAGCCACAGTGCTCCCATAACGGTGCCAGCCACAGTGCTCCCATAACGGTGCCAGCCACAGTGCTCCCATAACGGTGCCAGCCACAGTGCTCCCATAACGGTGCCAGCCACAGTGCTCCCATAACGGTGCCAGCCACAGTGCTCCCATAACGGTGCCAGCCACAGTGCTCCCATAACGGTGCCAGCCACAGTGCTCCCATAACGGTGCCAGCCACAGTGCTCCCATAACGGTGCCAGCCACAGTGCTCCCTTAACGGTGCCAGCCACAGTGCTCCCATAACAGTGCCAGCCATTGTGCTCCCATAACAGTGCCAACCAGTGCTCCCATAACAGTGCCAACCAGTACTCCCATAACCGTGCCAACCAGTGCTCCCATAACAGTGCCATCCAGTGCTCCCATAACAGTGCCATCCAGTGCTCCCATAACAGTGCCAACCACAGTGCTCCCATAACAGTGCCAGCCACAGTGCTCCCATAATGGTGCCAGCCACAGTGCTCCCATAACGGTGCCAGCCACAGTGCTCCCATAACGGTGCCAGCCACAGTGCTCCCTTAACAGTGCCAGCCACAGTGCTCCCATAACAGTGCCAGCCACAGTGCTCCCATAACAGTGCCAGCAACAGTGCCAGCCACAGTGCTCCCATAACATTGCCAGCCACAGTGCTCCCATAACAGTGCCATCCAGTGCTCCCATAACAGTGCCAACCAGTGCTCCCATAACAGTGCCAACCAGTACTCCCATAACCGTGCCAACCAGTGCTCCCATAACAGTGCCATCCAGTGCTCCCATAACAGTGCCATCCAGTGCTCCCATAACAGTGCCAACCACAGTGCTCCCATAACAGTGCCAGCCACAGTGTTCCCATAACGGTGCCAGCCACAGTGCTCCCATAACGGTGCCAGCCACAGTGTTCCCATAACGGTGCCAGCCACAGTGCTCCCATAACGGTGCCAGCCACAGTGCTCCCATAACGGTGCCAGCCACAGTGCTCCCATAACGGTGCCAGCCACAGTACTCCCATAACGGTGCCAGCCACAGTGCTCCCATAACGGTGCCAGCCACAGTGCTCCCATAACGGTGCCAGCCACAGTGCTCCCATAACGGTGCCAGCCACAGTGCTCCCATAACGGTGCCAGCCACAGTGCTCCCATAACGGTGCCAGCCACAGTGCTCCCATAACGGTGCCAGCCACAGTGCTCCCATAACGGTGCCAGCCACAGTGCTCCCATAACGGTGCCAGCCACAGTGCTCCCATAACGGTGCCAGCCACAGTACTCCCATAACCGTGCCAACCAGTGCTCCCATAACAGTGCCAACCAGTACTCCCATAACCGTGCCAACCAGTGCTCCCATAACAGTGCCATCCAGTGCTCCCATAACAGTGACATCCAGTGCTCCCATAACAGTGCCAACCACAGTGCTCCCATAACAGTGCCAGCCACAGTGTTCCCATAACGGTGCCAGCCACAGTGCTCCCATAACGGTGCCAGCCACAGTGTTCCCATGACCGTGCCAGCCACAGTGCTCCCATAACGGTGCCAGCCACAGTGCTCCCATAACGGTGCCAGCCACAGTGCTCCCATAACAGTGCCAACCAGTACTCCCATAACCGTGCCAACCAGTGCTCCCATAACAGTGCCAACCAGTACTCCCATAACCGTGCCAACCAGTGCTCCCATAACAGTGCCAGCCACAGTGCTCCCATAACGGTGCCAGCCACAGTGCTCCCATAACGGTGCCAGCCACAGTGCTCCCATAACGGTGCCAGCCACAGTGCTCCCATAACGGTGCCAGCCACAGTGCTCCCATAACGGTGCCAGCCACAGTGCTCCCATAACGGTGCCAGCCACAGTGCTCCCATAACGGTGCCAGCCACAGTGCTCCCATAACGGTGCCAGCCACAGTGCTCCCATAACAGTACCAGCCACAGTGCTCCCGTAACAGTACCAGCCACAGTGCTCCCGTAACAGTGCCAGCCACAGTGCTCCCGTAACAGTACCAGCCACAGTGCTCCCATAACAGTGCCAGCCACAGTGCTCCCATAACAGTGCCAGCCACAGTGCTCCCATAACAGTGCCAGCCACAGTGCTCCCATAACACTGCCAGCCACAGTGCTCCCATAACACTGCCAGCCACAGTGCTCCCATAACAGTGCCAGCCACAGTGCTCCCATAACAGTGCCAGCCAGTGCTCCCATAACAGTGCCATCCAGTGCTCCCATAACAGTGCCAACCAGTGCTCCCATAACAGTGCCAACCAGTGCTCCCATAACGGTGCCATCCAGTGCTCCCTTAACGGTGCCAGCCACAGTGCTCCCAAAACGGTGCCAGCCACAGTGCTCCCATAACGGTGCCAGCCACAGTGCTCCCTTAACGGTGCCAGCCACAGTGCTCCCATAACGGTGCCAGCCACTGTGCTCCCATAACGGTGCCAGCCACAGTGCTCCCATAACGGTGCCAGCCACAGTGCTCCCATAACGGTGCCAGCCACAGTGCTCCCATAACGGTGCCAGCCACAGTGCTCCCATAACAGTGCCAGCCACAGTGCTCCCATAACAGTGCCAGCCACAGTGCTCCCATAACAGTGCCAACCAGTGCTCCCATAACAGTGCCAACCAGTGCTCCCATAACAGTGCCAACCAGTACTCCCATAACAGTACCAGCCACAGTGCTCCCATAACAGTGCCAGCCACAGTGCTCCCATAACAGTGCCAGCCACAGTGCTCCCATAACAGTGCCAGCCACAGTGCTCCCATAACAGTGCCAGCCACAGTGCTCCTATAACAGTGCCAGCCACAGTGCTCCCATAACAGTGCCAGCCACAGTGCTCCCATAACAGTGCCAGCCACAGTGCTCCCATAACAGTGCCAGCCAAAGTGCTCCCATAACAGTGCCAGCCACAGTGCTCCCATAACAGTGCCAGCCACAGTGCTCCCATAACAGTGCCGGCCAGTGCTCCCATAACAGTGCCAACCAGTGCTCCCATAACAGTGCCAACCAGTGCTCCCATAACAGTGCCAACCAGTACTCCCATAACCGTGCCAACCAGTGCTCCCATAACAGTGCCATCCAGTCCTCCCATAACAGTGCCAGCCACAGTGCTCCCATAACAGTGCCAGCCACAGTGCTCCCATAACAGTGCCGGCCAGTGCTCCCATAACAGTGCCATCCAGTGCTCCCATAACTGTGCCAACCAGTGCTCCCATAACAGTGCCAACCAGTGCTCCCATAACAGTGCCAACCAGTACTCCCATAACCGTGCCAACCAGTGCTCCCATAACAGTATCATCCAGTCCTCCCATAACAGTGCCAGCCACAGTGCTCCCATAACAGTGCCAGCCACAGTGCTCCCATAACAGTGCCAGCCACAGTGCTCCCATAACAGTGCCAGCGACAGTGCTCCCATAACAGTGCCAGCCACAGTGCTCCCATAACAGTGCCAGCCACAGTGCTCCCATAACAGTGCCAGCCACAGTGCTCCCATAACAGTGCCAGCCACAGTGCTCCCATAACAGTGCCAGCCACAGTGCTCCCATAACAGTGCCAGCCACAGTGCTCCCATAACAGTGCCAGCCACAGTGCTCCCATAACAGTGCCGGCCAGTGCTCCCATAACAGTGCCATCCAGTGCTCCCATAACAGTGCCAACCAGTGCTCCCATAACAGTGCCAACCAGTACTCCCATAACCGTGCCAACCAGTGCTCCCATAACAGTGCCATCCAGTCCTCCCATAACAGTGCCAGCCACAGTGCTCCCATAACAGTGCCGGCCAGTGCTCCCATAACAGTGCCATCCAGTGCTCCCATAACAGTGCCAACCAGTGCTCCCATAACAGTGCCAACCAGTGCTCCCATAACAGTGCCAACCAGTACTCCCATAACCGTGCCAACCAGTGCTCCCATAACAGTGTCATCCAGTGCTCCCATAACAGTGCCAGCCACAGTGCTCCCATAACGGTGCCAGCCACAGTGCTCCCATAACGGTGCCAGCCACAGTGCTCCCATAACGGTGCCAGCCACAGTGCTCCCATAACGGTGCCAGCCACAGTGCTCCCATAACGGTGCCAGCCACAGTGCTCCCATAACGGTGCCAGCCACAGTGCTCCCATAACGGTGCCAGCCACAGTGCTCCCATAACAGTGCCAACCAGTGCTCCCATAACAGTGCCAACCAGTACTCCCATAACCGTGCCAACCAGTGCTCCCATAACAGTGTCATCCAGTCCTCCCATAACAGTGCCAGCCACAGTGCTCCCATAACGGTGCCAGCCACAGTGCTCCCATAACGGTGCCAGCCACAGTGCTCCCATAACGGTGCCAGCCACAGTGCTCCCATAACGGTGCCAGCCACAGTGCTCCCATAACGGTGCCAGCCACAGTGCTCCCATAACGGTGCCAGCCACAGTGCTCCCATAACGGTGCCAGCCACAGTGCTCCCATAACGGTGCCAGCCACAGTTCTCCCATAACGGTGCCAGCCACAGTGCTCCCATAACGGTGCCAGCCACAGTGCTCCCATAATGGTGCCAGCCACAGTGCTCCCATAACGGTGCCAGCCAGTGCTCCCATAACAGTGCCAACCAGTGCTCCCATAACAGTGCCAACCAGTGCTCCCATAACAGTGCCAACCAGTGCTCCCATAACGGTGCCATCCAGTGCTCCCTTAACGGTGCCAGCCACAGTGCTCCCATAACGGTGCCAGCCACAGTGCTCCCATAACGGTGCCAGCCACAGTGCTCCCATAACGGTGCCAGCCACAGTGCTCCCATAACGGTGCCAGCCACAGTGCTCCCATAACGGTGCCAGCCACAGTGCTCCCATAACGGTGCCAGCCACTGTGCTCCCATAACGGTGCCAGCCACAGTGCTCCCATAACAGTACCAGCCACAGTGCTCCCATAACGGTGCCAGCCACAGTGCTCCCATAACGGTGCCAGCCACAGTGCTCCCATAACAGTGCCAGCCACAGTGCTCCCATAACAGTGCCAGCCACAGTGCTCCCATAAGAGTGCCAGCCACAGTGCTCCCATAACAGTGCCAACCAGTGCTCCCATAACAGTGCCAACCAGTGCTCCCATAAAAGTGCCAACCAGTGCTCCCATAACAGTACCAGCCACAGTGCTCCCATAACAGTGCCAGCCACAGTGCTCCCATAACAGTGCCAGCCACAGTGCTCCCATAACAGTGCCAGCCACAGTGCTCCCATAACAGTGCCAGCCACAGTGCTCCCATAACAGTGCCAGCCACAGTGCTCCCATAACAGTGCCAGCCACAGTGCTCCCATAACAGTGCCAGCCACAGTGCTCCCATAACAGTGCCAGCCAAAGTGCTCCCATAACAGTGCCAGCCACAGTGCTCCCATAACAGTGCCAGCCACAGTGCTCCCATAACAGTGCCAACCAGTGCTCCCATAACAGTGCCAACCAGTGCTCCCATAACAGTGCCAACCAGTACTCCCATAACCGTGCCAACCAGTGCTCCCATAACAGTGCCAGCCACAGTGCTCCCATAACAGTGCCAGCCACAGTGCTCCCATAACGGTGCCAGCCACAGTGCTCCCATAACGGTGCCAGCCACAGTGCTCCCATAACAGTGCCAGCCACAGTGCTCCCATAACAGTGCCAGCCACAGTGCTCCCATAACAGTGCCAGCCACAGTGCTCCCATAACAGTGCCAGCCACAGTGCTCCCATAACAGTGCCAGCCCCAGTGCTCCCATAACAGTGCCAGCCAAAGTGCTCCCATAACAGTGCCAGCCACAGTGCTCCCATAACAGTGCCAGCCACAGTGCTCCCATAACAGTGCCGGCCAGTGCTCCCATAACAGTGCCAACCAGTGCTCCCATAACAGTGCCAACCAGTGCTCCCATAACAGTGCCAACCAGTACTCCCATAACCGTGCCAACCAGTGCTCCCATAACGGTGCCAGCCACAGTGCTCCCATAACGGTGCCAGCCACAGTGCTCCCATAACGGTGCCAGCCACAGTGCTCCCATAACGGTGCCAGCCACAGTGCTCCCATAACGGTGCCAGCCACAGTGCTCCCATAACGGTGCCAGCCACAGTGCTCCCATAACTGTGCCAGCCACAGTGCTCCCATAACGGTGCCAGCCACAGTGCTCCCATAACGGTGCCAGCCACAGTGCTCCCATAACAGTACCAGCCACAGTGCTCCCATAACAGTACCAGCCACAGTGCTCCCATAACAGTGCCAGCCACAGTGCTCCCATAACAGTGCCAGCCACAGTGCTCCCATAACAGTGCCAGCCACAGTGCTCCCATAACAGTGCCAGCCACAGTGCTCCCATAACAGTGCCAGCCACAGTGCTCCCATAACACTGCCAGCCACAGTGCTCCCATAACACTGCCAGCCACAGTGCTCCCATAACAGTGCCAGCCACAGTGCTCCCATAACAGTGCCAGCCAGTTCTCCCATAACAGTGCCATCCAGTGCTCCCATAACAGTGCCAACCAGTGCTCCCATAACAGTGCCAACCAGTGCTCCCATAACGGTGCCATCCAGTGCTCCCTTAACGGTGCCAGCCACAGTGCTCCCATAACGGTGCCAGCCACAGTGCTCCCATAACGGTGCCAGCCACAGTGCTCCCATAACGGTGCCAGCCACAGTGCTCCCATAACGGTGCCAGCCACTGTGCTCCCATAACGGTGCCAGCCACAGTGCTCCCATAACGGTGCCAGCCACAGTGCTCCCATAACGGTGCCAGCCACAGTGCTCCCATAACGGTGCCAGCCACAGTGCTCCCATAACAGTGCCAGCCACAGTGCTCCCATAACAGTGCCAGCCACAGTGCTCCCATAACAGTGCCAACCAGTGCTCCCATAACAGTGCCAACCAGTGCTCCCATAACAGTGCCAACCAGTACTCCCATAACAGTACCAGCCACAGTGCTCCCATAACAGTGCCAGCCACAGTGCTCCCATAACAGTGCCAGCCACAGTGCTCCCATAACAGTGCCAGCCACAGTGCTCCCATAACAGTGCCAGCCACAGTGCTCCCATAACAGTGCCAGCCACAGTGCTCCCATAACAGTGCCAGCCACAGTGCTCCCATAACAGTGCCAGCCACAGTGCTCCCATAACAGTGCCAGCCAAAGTGCTCCCATAACAGTGCCAGCCACAGTGCTCCCATAACAGTGCCAGCCACAGTGCTCCCATAACAGTGCCGGCCAGTGCTCCCATAACAGTGCCAACCAGTGCTCCCATAACAGTGCCAACCAGTGCTCCCATAACAGTGCCAACCAGTACTCCCATAACCGTGCCAACCAGTGCTCCCATAACAGTGCCATCCAGTCCTCCCATAACAGTGCCAGCCACAGTGCTCCCATAACAGTGCCAGCCACAGTGCTCCCATAACAGTGCCGGCCAGTGCTCCCATAACAGTGCCATCCAGTGCTCCCATAACTGTGCCAACCAGTGCTCCCATAACAGTTCCAACCAGTGCTCCCATAACAGTGCCAACCAGTACTCCCATAACCGTGCCAACCAGTGCTCCCATAACAGTATCATCCAGTCCTCCCATAACAGTGCCAGCCACAGTGCTCCCATAACAGTGCCAGCCACAGTGCTCCCATAACAGTGCCAGCCACAGTGCTCCCATAACAGTGCCAGCGACAGTGCTCCCATAACAGTGCCAGCCACAGTGCTCCCATAACAGTGCCAGCCACAGTGCTCCCATAACAGTGCCAGCCACAGTGCTCCCATAACAGTGCCAGCCACAGTGCTCCCATAACAGTGCCAGCCACAGTGCTCCCATAACAGTGCCAGCCACAGTGCTCCCATAACAGTGCCGGCCAGTGCTCCCATAACAGTGCCATCCAGTGCTCCCATAACAGTGCCAACCAGTGCTCCCATAACAGTGCCAACCAGTGCTCCCATAACAGTGCCAACCAGTACTCCCATAACCGTGCCAACCAGTGCTCCCATAACAGTGCCATCCAGTCCTCCCATAACAGTGCCAGCCACAGTGCTCCCATAACAGTGCCGGCCAGTGCTCCCATAACAGTGCCATCCAGTGCTCCCATAACAGTGCCAACCAGTGCTCCCATAACAGTGCCAACCAGTGCTCCCATAACAGTGCCAACCAGTACTCCCATAACCGTGCCAACCAGTGCTCCCATAACAGTGTCATCCAGTCCTCCCATAACAGTGCCAGCCACAGTGCTCCCATAACGGTGCCAGCCACAGTGCTCCCATAACGGTGCCAGCCACAGTGCTCCCATAACGGTGCCAGCCACAGTGCTCCCATAACGGTGCCAGCCACAGTGCTCCCATAACGGTGCCAGCCACAGTGCTCCCATAACGGTGCCAGCCACAGTGCTCCCATAATGGTGCCAGCCACAGTGCTCCCATAACGGTGCCAGCCAGTGCTCCCATAACAGTGCCAACCAGTGCTCCCATAACAGTGCCAACCAGTGCTCCCATAACAATGCCAACCAGTGCTCCCATAACAGTGCCAACCAGTACTCCCATAACAGTGCCAGCTACAGTGCTCCCATAACAGTGCCAGCCACAGTGCTCCCATAACGGTGCCAGCCACAGTGCTCCCATAACAGTGCCAGCCACAGTGCTCCCATAAAAGTGCCAGCCACAGTGCTTCCATAACGGTGCCAGCCACAGTGCTCCCATAACGGTGCCAGCCACAGTGCTCCCATAACGGTGCCAGCCACAGTGCTCCCATAACGGTGCCAGCCACAGTGCTCCCATAACGGTGCCAGCCACAGTGCTCCCATAACGGTGCCAGCCACAGTGCTCCCATAACGGTGCCAGCCACATTGCTCCCATAGCGGTGCCAGCCACAGTGCTCCCATAACGGTGCCAGCCAAAGTGCTCCCATAACGGTGCCAGCCACAGTGCTCCCATAACGGTGCCAGCCACAGTGCTCCCATAACGGTGCCAGCCACAGTGCTCCCATAACGGTGCCAGCCACAGTGCTCCCATAACGGTGCCAGCCACAGTGCTCCCATAACGGTGCCAGCCACAGTGCTCCCATAACGGTGCCAGCCACTGTGCTCCCATAACGGTGCCAGCCACAGTGCTCCCATAACGGTGCCAGCCACAGTGCTCCCATAACGGTGCCAGCCACTGTGCTCCCATAACGGTGCCAGCCACAGTGCTCCCATAACGGTGCCAGCCACAGTGCTCCCATAACGGTGCCAGCCACAGTGCTCCCATAACAGTGCCAGCCACAGTGCTCCCATAACAGTGCCAGCCACAGTGCTCCCATAACAGTGCCAGCCACAGTGCTCCCATAACAGTGCCAGCCACAGTGCTCCCATAACAGTGCCAGCCAGTGCTCCCATAACAGTGCCAACCAGTGCTCCCATAACAGTGCCAACCAGTGCTCCCATAACAGTGCCAACCAGTGCTCCCATAACAGTGCCAACCAGTACTCCCATAACAGTGCCAGCCACAGTGCTCCCATAACAGTGCCAGCCACAGTGTTCCCATAACAGTGCCAGCCACAGTGCTCCCATAACAGTGCCAGCCACAGTGCTCCCATAACAGTGCCAGCCACAGTGCTCCCATAACAATGCCAGCCACAGTGCTCCCATAACAGTGCCAGCCACAGTGCTCCCATAACAGTGCCAGCCACAGTGCTCCCATAACAGTGCCAGCCACAGTGCTCCCATAACAGTGCCAGCCACAGTGCTCCCATAACAGTGCCGGCCAGTGCTCCCATAACAGTGCCATCCAGTGCTCCCATAACAGTGCCAACCAGTGCTCCCATAACAGTGCCAACCAGTGCTCCCATAACAGTGCCAACCAGTACTCCCATAACCGTGCCAACCAGTGCTCCCATAACAGTGCCATCCAGTCCTCCCATAACAGTGCCAGCCACAGTGCTCCCATAACAGTGCCAGCCACAGTGCTCCCATAACAGTGCCAGCCAGTGCTCCTATAACAGTGCCATCCAGTGCTCCCATAACAGTGCCAACCAGTGCTCCCATAACAGTGCCAACCAGTGCTCCCATAACAGTGCCAACCAGTACTCCCATAACCGTGCCAACCAGTGCTCCCATAACAGTGTCATCCAGTCCTCCCATAACAGTGCCAGCCACAGTGCTCCCATAACAGTGCCAGCCACAGTGCTCCCATAACAGTGCCAGCCACAGTGCTCCCATAACAGTGCCAGCCACAGTGCTCCCATAACAGTGCCAGCCACAGTGCTCCCATAACAGTGCCAGCCACAGTGCTCCCATAACAGTGCCAGCCACAGTGCTCCCATAACAGTGCCAGCCACAGTGCTCCCATAACAGTGCCAGCCACAGTGCTCCCATAACGGTGCCAGCCACAGTGCTCCCATAACGGTGCCAGCCACAGTGCTCCCATAACGGTGCCAACCACAGTGCTCCCATAACGGTGCCAGCCACAGTGCTCCCATAACGGTGCCAGCCACAGTGCTCCCATAACGGTGCCAGCCACAGTGCTCCCATAACGGTGCCCGCTCTGCTATGTGCTAGCCGCACTTTAGCTCCTTGAAGGAGCGGAATCCCCGTGTGTTCGGGGATTCCGCTCCTGGACAGAGCGCTTGATGTCTCTGTCCATATCTGGGCAGTGACATCAGGGGAAACTCCTGAAGCGGAATCCCCGAACACATGGGGATTCCCCTTCAGGAGTTGCCGCTGATGTCACGATCCGGATCTGCCCGGCCCGGCACGGATGCAAAACTTAATGCAAACCGGCCGGGCAAAATGGCCGATTTTACCGGCCGACACTCGGGCTCGGGAACGACCCGGTCGTGTGAATCCCGCCTAAAACTGCAGAACCTGGGCAATAAATATTGAGTTGTGTTTCTCTGGTTAAACTTTGTGTTACAAAAAAAATGGATTCAAAATTTATTTCTGCAACAACAAAAAATTTAGTTTGTAAATTTCACCTCTACTTTTGTTTCATTCCTGTGAAACGTCTAAAGGGTTAAGAAACTTTCTAAATGCTGTTTTGAATACTTTGAGGGTGAAGTTTTTAAAATGGGGTGACTTTTTGGTGGTTTCTAAGATCTAAGGACCTCAAAGACACTTCACAAGTGAACTGGCCCCTGTAAAAATAGCCTTTTGAAATTTTCTTGAAAATGTGAGAAATTGCTGCTAAAGTTCTAAGCCTTGTAACGTCCTAGAAAAATAAAAGGATGTTCAAAAAACGAGGCCAATCTAAAGTAGACATATGGGGGATGTTAGTTAGCAATAATTGTGTGTAGTGTTACTATCTGTCTTACAAGCAGATACATTTAAATTTAGAAAAATGCTAATTTTTGCAATTTTTCGTTACATTTTGGTGTTTTTCACATTTATATACTGTATGTATCGAGCAAATTTTGCCAGTAACATAAAGTCCAATGTGTCATGAGAAAACAATCTCAGAATCGCTTGGATAGGTTAAAGCATTCCGAAGTTATTACCACATAAAGGGAAACATGTCAGATTTGAAAAATGAGTCTGTCAGGAAGGTCAAAAGTGGCTAAAGAGGGAAGGGGTTAATATTATGTGTGATGTACTGGGAAGCTGGAATTTTTTTTTAGAAAGGAGTGGAATTGGAAAAAAACAGCAGGTCCGCCATTTTCTTATGGATTTCGTTTTTACGGTGTTCACTGTACAGTGAAAGTGACGTGTTACCTTTATTCTGAGGGTCAGTGCGATCGCGGTGATACCAAATTTATATAGTTTTTGTTATGTTTTATTACTACAAAGTTTGAAAAAAATATTTGCACCATATTGTGACCCCCATAATAACGTTTTTATATTTCTGTGTACAGGGCTGTGTAAGGCGTCTTTTTGTACGTGGAAAGATGTGGTTTTTATTGATACCATTTTGGGGAATATCGGGCATTTCAAACACCTCATTCAATTTTGTGGGTGGTTGTAGTGGCAAAAAAACAGAGATTCAGACATTTTTTATTTTTTTTCACGCTACGGCGTTCACCATATTGGATAAATATTTTTATATTTTTATAGCTTGGGTATTTTCGGACGCAGGGATACCTAATGTGTTTATGTTTATTTTTATATTGTGAGGGAACATGCTCACTACACCACTAGGTAAATGCATTGAGGGGTGTATCTAGGGTGCATCTAGGGAATTTTTTTTATTGTTTTTTAGCCCCTCTAGAGGACTTGTACCTGCGATCATTGGATCGCTTGTGCCATAGACTGCAATATCACAGTATTGCAGTCTGGTGAAATCAGTACTTTGTTATTGAGACCTGCCACAGGCAGGTCCTAATAGCAATCTTCCTATAGCAGGGCTGGGAGCGTTCACAAGGCGGCCAGCTGCTAGAGGAACACACCGGCTCCCGCCATCTTGCCGCGTGTGAGCCGGTGTTACACAGCAGAGACCCAGCGGCTATGACGCCCGCTCTGCTTCTGAGCAGGCGCCATATTTAAATACCCTTTCCTTTACATAAATAGCCAGTGCAGCGACAGGAAAGGGTTAACAGGAAATAACTCCGAAGCAAAACGTACTTCTTTTCTGCCTCCCTTCAGCCCCCGTAGCATTGATTTTATCATATCTCTATATAAATAGTAAATCAGTCTAGTTATGAAGTGATATGTCACCTCACCATACTGTAGCGTTACATTACTGAGCAGTCTTGCCATTCAGGAGTGTGGACAATTTGGGTAACAACAGTTGTCTGGGTTTTCTCTGGGCAGATATACAGAAGTGTCCTTCCTTAACTTATGTCTTCGGCCCCATGCACACGACCGTATTTTTCATCCGTAATTACGGACCCATTCATTTCTATTGGCCACGGACACCTTTCTGTATTTTTGCTGAAAAAATGATAGAACCTGCCACTCTCCCATAGAAGCCTATGGGCGCTTCCGTATATACGGACGGCTACGGATGTGTATCCGTAAACCGTCCGTATTTACAGAAGCGTTGCTAAGCAACATGTTAGTGACATCATTTGCAGCCTTCCTTTTTTTTTACGTATCCGTATATACGGATTAAATACGGATGCACTACAGACCGTATTTGCGGATATCGTTCCATATATATACAGATGACTACGGATTCGTATTTACCGACAGTATTTACGGATAGATGAAAATACGGTCATGTGCATGGGGCCTAACCCGAGATGAATGGCGCGAGATGTTAAACGAAGATGTAAAAGAAAGTATTTACTCCGACGGATGCCATATGTCGCCCATAGACTCCCATGTTAAAAACAAGTGTACGTTGCTTTTTTTTGCTAGATGGCACGAGATTGTATTGAATTGGTATTATGATACATTGTATAACTTGATGCAAGTTAAGGGTTAACACATCTGTAAGGCCCAGTTCACACAAAGTTTTTTGATGCGGAAACCGTATCAGAATTAGTGTCAAAAAAAGTCCCAAACAACCTCCCATTGATTTCAATTGGAGGCGGAGGTGTTTTTTTCTGCGGCGGCTTTCAGCCGCTTGTGTTACAAAAAAGCGGCATGCTCTTTCTTTCCGCCGTTTTTTACACGAAAAATGCATCGAAAAAGGCCACGAAAATAGCGGCAAGAATTTGCAGGCAGATTTTCCATTCCTGAATGAATTTTGAGGCAGATTTTTCTGCCTGCAAAAAAACTCTGTGTAAACGGGGTCTAACTGAGAATTATTATTTTTATTTACAATCTATTTACTGTTTTTTCTTCCCTTTTTAGAGATGACGTGCCTTCATATGATGTCATCAGTCCTACTCCTATGTGGTGAACAGGTAAGTTACAAGAGGTAGGTGACTATTTAATATGAATGTATTGTCTGCATTATTCATATAGAGTATATATGTATACTGCTACACATGGCCGGACGTGTTGCACCCATAAAATGGCGTAATCAGGAAAGATTGGTGACATATTTAGGAATGAATGACTCTCTTTTATGGACAGTTGTAGACACATGAAGGATTTTTGTGGGAATGATCTTCTACATGGGGAATAATGCCGGGGTTGCAGATATCTTCTAATGTCTACCCCTTACATGAAGAGAGTCTCTATAGTGAGACATATGAGAATGCGTGTACGATTGGGAGCAGATCCCATCTACAGCCCCCATATCCTTCCAAATCACTTTACTGCATCATGGGAAATACCTATTTTTGTTGGCAACTTTGCCCATGAAGGAACTTTATGCTTTAGGTTGGGGCTACATGGGAATTTCTAATCATGTGCAACACAAATGACTACTAGTACTACAGGGGCTCAGCAAATGTGACATGGCGCCCAGAAACCATTCCAAAATCCAAATGGTGCTCCTTCCATTCTGAGCCCTACCGTGTGTCCAAACAGATGTTTATGACCACATGTGGGGTATTGTTTTACTCGGGAGAAATTGCTTTACAAATGTTGTGGTGCTTTTTCTTCCTCAGTCCTTGTGGAAATGAAAAAAAATTAGCTAAACCTACATTTTCTTTGAAAAAATTAAGATTTTCATTTTTACGGCCTACTTCCAATAAGTTCTGTAAAACGCCTGTAGGGTCAAACTGCTTACTGTACCCCTAGATAATTTCCTCATGGGGTGTAGTTTCCAAAATTGGGTCACTTGTTGGGGGTTTCCACTGTTTTGTCCCCTCAGGGGCTTTGCAAATGCGACATGGCCTCCGCAAACCATTCCTGCTAAATTTGAGCTCCAAGAGCCAAATGGCGCTCTTTCCCTTCTCAGCCATGCCATGTGTCCAAACAACCGTTTATTACCACATGTGGGGTACTGTTTTACTCGGGAGAAATTGCTCTACAAATGTTGTGGTGCTTTTCTACTTTAGTTCTTTTGGAAATGAAAAAAAATTAGCTAAACCTACATTTTATTTGAAAAAAATGTAGATATTCATTTTCATGGCTTAGTTCCAAAAATGTTTGCAAAAAAAACTGGCAGGTCAAAATGCTTGCTACACCCCTAAATAAATTCCTCGAAGGGTGTAGTTTCCCAAATGGGGTCACTTTTGGGGGGTTTCCACTGTTTTAGTTCCACAAGACCTCTTCAAAGCTGACATGGTGCCTAAAATATATTCTAATAAAAAGGAGGCCCAAAATCCATTAGGTGCTACTTTGCTTCGGAGGCCGGTGCTTCAGTCCAGTAGAACACTAGGGCCACATGTGGGATATTTCCTAAAACTGCAGAACCTGGGCAATAAATATTGTGTTGCATTTCTCTGGTAAAACCTTCTGTGGTACAAAAAAAATGGATTCAAAATGAATTTCTGGAAAAAAATAATGAACTTTGTAAATTTCACCTCTAGTTTGCCTTAATTCCTGTGAAATGTCTAAAGGGTTAAAAAACTTTCTAAATGCTGTTTTGAATACTTTGAGGGGTGCAGTTTTTAAAATGGGGTGACTTATTGGGGGTTTCTAATATCTAAAAGCCAATGACCTCAAAGCCACTTCACAACTGAACTGGCCCCTGTAAAAATAGCCTTTTGAAATTTTCTTGAAAATGTGAGAAATTGCTACTAAAGTTCAAAGTCTTATAATGTCCTAGAAAAATAAAAGGATGTTCAAAAAACGATGCCAAACTAAAGTAGACATATGGGGGATGTTAGTTAGCAACATTTTTGTGTGGTATAATTGCCTGTCTTACAAGCAGATACATTTAAATTGAGAAAAATGCTAATTTTTGCCTTTTTTCGCAAAATTTTGGTGTTTTTTACAATTAAATACTGAATGTATGGGGGAAATTTTGCCAATAACATAAAGTCCAATGTGTCACGAGAAAGCAATCTCAGAATCGCTTGGATAGGTAAAAGCATTCCGGAGTTATTACCACATAAATTGAAACATGTCAGATTTGAAAAATGAGGCTCTGTCAGGAAAGTCAAAAGTGGCCACAGCAGGAAGGGGTTAAAGAGGCTCTGTCACCACATTATAAGTGCCCAATCTCATACATAGGGAGATCGGCGCTATGTAGGTGACAGTAATGCTTTCTATTAAAAAAAACATGATCTATTTTCACCACTTTATTAGCGATTTTAGATTTATGCTAATGAGTGTCTTAATGCCCAAGTGGGCGTGTTTTTACTTCAGACCAAGTGGGCGTTGTACAGGGGAGTGTATGACGCTGACCAATCGGCATCATGCACTCCTCTCCATTCATTTAGGCAGCGCATAGGGATCCTTTTAGATCGCTATGTGCTGTCTTATACTAACACATTAACAATACTGAAGTGTTTAGACAGTGAATAGACATTCCACGGGATGTCTATTCACAATCTCTGCACTTCGTTAATGTGTCTATGGTAGTTACAGAAGAGCACAGCGTAATCTCGCGAGATTACGCTGTAGATGACAGGTTACAACGAGATGTTGCCCTAGAAAAGGGTCAAAACAAATAGAGCCCTAAAGAGGCCAAAATAAATGGTACCCAAATGAGGACCATAGAAATGGTGCCCGAGAAAGGACCATATAAATAGTGCCCGAGGACCACTGAAATGGTGCCTGCGTGTGGCCAAATACAGATGCCCTAGAAAAGGGTCAAAACAAATAGAGCCCTAAAGAGGCCAAAATAAATGGTACCCAAATGAGGACCATAGAAATGGTTCCTGAGTAAGGACTATATAAATAGTGCCCGAGGACCACTGAAATGGTGCCTGCGTGTGGCCAAAAACAGATGATGCCCTAGAAAAGGGCCAAAACAAACAGAGCCCTAAAGAGGCCAAATAAATGGTACCTAGATGAAGACCATAGAAATGGTTCCCGAGTAAGGACTGTATAAATAGTGCCCGAGGACCACTGAAATGGTGCCTGCGTGTGGCCAAAAACAGATGCCCTAGAAAAGGGTCAAAACAAATAGAGCCCTAAAGAGGCCAAAATAAATGGTACCCAAATGAGGACCATAGCAATGGTGCCCGAGAAAGGACCATATAAATAGTGCCCGAGGACCACTGAAATGGTGCCTGCGTGTGGCCAAAAACAGATGATGCCCTAGAAAAGGGCAAAAACGAAGAGAGCCCTAAAGAGGCCAAAATAAATGGTACCTAGATGAAGACCATAGAAATGGTTCCCAAGTAAGGACTATATAAATAGTGCCAGAGGACCACTGAAATGGTGCCTGCATGTGGCCAAAAACAGATGCCCTAGAAAAGGGTCAAAACAAATAGAGCCCTAAAGAGGCCAAAATAAATGGTACCCAAATGAGGACCATAGAAATGGTGCCCGAGAAAGGACCATGTAAATAGTGCCCGAGGACCACTGAAATGGTGCCTGCGTGTGGCCAAAAACAGATGATGCCCTAGAAAAGGGTCGGAACAAATAGAGCCCTAAAGAGGCTAATATAAATTGTAACGGATGAGTATAATATAGTGAGTGTGGGTAGGTTTGTGTAAAATGGAAGTGTGTTATTTAGTGAGTGCAAAGAAGTATATAATAGATGAGTGTAACTTAGTGAGTTTGGGTAGGTAGGTATATAATGGATGAGAGTAATATAGTGAGTGCAGGTAGGTAGGTAGGTATATAATGGATGAGTGTATATAGTGAGTGCAGATAGGTAGGTATATATTGGATGAGTGTATATAGTGAGTGCAGATAGGTAGGTATATATTGGATGAGTGTAATATAGTGAGTGCAGATAGGTAGGTATATAATGGATGAGTGTAATATAGTGAGTGCAGATAGGTAGGTATATATTGGATGAGTGTAATATAGTGAGTGCAGATAGGTAGGTATATAATGGATGAGTGTAATATAGTGAGTGCAGATAGGTAGGTATATATTGGATGAGTGTATATAGTGAGTGCAGATAGGTAGGTATATATTGGATGAGTGTAATATAGTGAGTGCAGATAGGTAGGTATATAATGGATGAGTGTAATATAGTGAGTGCAGATAGGTAGGTATATATTGGATGAGTGTAATATAGTGAGTGCAGATAGGTAGGTATATAATGGATGAGTGTTATATAGTGAGTGCAGATAGGTAGGTATATAATGGATGAGTGTAATATAGTGAGTGCAGATAGGTAGGTATATAATGGATGAGTGTAATATAGTGAGTGCAGATAGGTAGGTATATAATGGATGAGTGTTATATAGTGAGTGCAGGTAGGAAGGTAGGTATATAATGGATGAGTGTAATATAGTGAGTGTGGGTTAGTAGGTGTATGTCACGTAGTGATGGAGGTATGTGGTGGTGGCCAGGAGCCAGAAGACGTCATGTAGAGGTAAGTATATGGCAGCCGCAGAGAGCCTTATGCCCCCTCTTTTTAGCCTTGTGGGGAAAGTGAAGACAACATTTCCAGAGGAGAGATGAAGCATGATCATTTTCCTCAGGTTCCCAAGATTTCTCCTCAGACCAAAGTTTTTCTAATTGACCAGGTACCGGAGCTTCCCTCTGGACCTCTTGTTGCCCAGAATCCCGTTGACTTCATACTCTCTATCAGGAGTAGAGGAAGCAGGAGAACGAGGAAACTTCTTGGAGAAGTGATTCCGGAACAGAGACTTGGGAAGAGGCACATGAAAACATTTGGGAGTTTTCAAAGGCTGTGGGAGTCGGAGCTTGTAGAAAACCAAGGATCCAATTTAAAACAGTGGGTCCTCAAACAAATGTACTTGGTGGATAACTAGACCTTGTCTCCTGGGTGGAATTGCGGAGGAACTCTATACTTCTTGTATGCATTTCCCTTCAATCGGCCTACTCCTTTACTTATAGACTCCTTGGCCTCCTGCCCTCTGTGCAAGAATTGAGTGAAACTGGCTGCTGGAACTTTGGACAGTGTTGGAACTGGCAGAGGGATTCTTGGATGCTGTCCATAAACCAAGGAAAAAGGTGTGGATTCCCAGGTGTAGTTATTATAAGCAAACTCTGCCCAGGGAAGGAGACTAGTCCAGTCATCTTGAAGTGCGGACACAAAATTGCTGAAAAAGTTTCCCAAAACCTGGTTGAACCATTCCAATTCTCCATTAGATTAATGGTGGTAGGCGGAAAGAAAATCCAACTTAACTTCAAACAACTTGCAGAGTGGCCTTTAGAACTTTGACGTAAATGTCACTCCTCTATCGAACACAATATGCTTAGGGAGTCATCGCAGACAAAAAATGTGTTTACTGAAGAGACTAGACAGACGTTTAGCAGAAGAAAGGCCGGTCAGAGGAATAAAGTGTGCCATCTTCGAAAAACAGTCAACTACGAACCAGATTACAGTACAACCAGAGCAACTTGGTAAGCCAAGTCCAACCTGCTTGATGAGGGTTTAGTCCATGTGCCGTTTGCAGATACAATACATTTTTGTGGTCGGTGTAGACAGTGATGGGATAATGAGCACCTTCTAGCAAACGTCTCCATTCTTCGAGAGCTAATTTTATGGCCAAGAGTTCCTGATCTCCAATGCCATCATTTTTCTGGGTAGGGGACAAGGCATTGGAGAAGAATCCACAGGAAAGCGTTTTTGCTTTATAATTTTTTTTTAAAAAGAACAGCACACACTCCTTACAGATGAGACCTGCTTCTCCAAGATGGAGGTTTTACTGTAGTCCGGTCCATGGAGAACTAAGGCAGAGGAGAAGGCCTAGACTAGACAATTTAAGTACTGCTGGATCTATTTGAATTCCTTGATCAGAGATATATCCTACAAAAGACAGTCTGGATCACTCAAAAAGCAATTTTTTTAAGCTTGGCATATAGATGATTCTCTGTAAGTCGGTGCAGAACAAGACTCTATTGCTTGCGATGAGTATAGTGGTCTGGGGAGAAAACAAAAATGTCATCCAAATATAACAAAACACAGCCGTATAACAGATCTTGCAAAATGTCGTTAACAAGTTCTTGAAAGACAGCCGGGGGATTTCTGAGACCAAAAGCCACAATTAGATATTCATGGTTTCCATCTCTAGTGTTAAACATGATTTTTCCCTCATTCCCTTCACAGATGTGAATCAAATTGTAAGTACCACGTAAGTCTAGCTTGGTGAAAATCTTAGCACCTTGCAGACAGTCAAAGAGCTTGGGAATGAACGTGGTTTTTTTTTTATCGTGATTTCATTAAGACCTCGGTAGTTAATACAGGGCCTGTTCATCCTTGATGCGGTCTGCCAGACCTTTCCAAAACATAGCGACAAGAGAATCAATGTTCCACTGTAAGGCCCCATGCACACGACCATGAGGTTTTTTCCAGTCGTGTGCATGGGGCCTTACTCTGTGGATAATGTGCAAAACTGGATGGCATATTGTCCTACTGGAGTAGTGACGAAGAAGCAGATGATGACTTTTTTAAAAGTCATGAAAAATTCTTGGGTAACAAACATGATGGGGTTGTCCTTTTCCGTAGAGGTGAAGCCCAGGCCTGCGCCTCACCAGACAGTAGAGACAAGATGTTGGCTACCTTAGCGTGGTCGGAAGCAAATTGCTGCGCTAAAAGCTGAAAACGGATTGTTCATTGATTTAATCCTCTACAAGGCCTGGAGTCGCCTTTGTTAGATGGAGGAGTTGTAGATGCAATCCAGGACTGAAGGCAGCAAATTGAGGAGGTGGCGATTGCGCCCCAGCAGCAGATAAAACACTTAAATGTGAAGAAACATTTTGTAATAACTGATACAATTGATACTAGCGGACACGTTGCCTGAAATGGTGTAGAAAGTTCTCTAGGATCTGGTTGACCCTCTCCACTTGGCCATTGAACTGTGGATGGTATGCAGAAGAAAGATCTAACTTGACTTCCAGCAGGCCACACAGAGCTCTCCAAAATCTTTAGGTGAACTGTACACCGTGGTCAGAAACAATATGATGGGAAAGAACATGCAGACTAAATATATGCCGTATAAAGAGACCGGCAAGATGAGGAGCAGAAGGCAAACAAGACAAAAGACCAAAATGTGCCATTTTGAATAAGCGATCTACCACCGGCCAGATGGTATTGCATTTGGATGAAAGGAGTAGATCCCTCACAATGTCCATCGCAATATGTTGCCACAGAGAATCAGGGACTGGAAGAGGTAGAAGAAGACCAGGTGGTCTGGACTTGGAGGTTTTGTTCTGGGAGCAGAAGGAACAGGAAGCCACATAGTCCTGAACATCCTGGACCATGGCTGGCTACCAAAATTGATGAGAAATGAGCTCTCTGGTTTTACGCACTCCTGCGTGACCGGCCAGTTTAGGGTTATGTCCCCAGGAAAGCACTGTCCTTCTTCTGGCTGAGGGAACAAAGGTTTTACGATGATGGATATCCTTCAGTAGGACGGGAGCCACCAGAATGATGCGAGAAGGATCGATTATAATATGTTTCACTTGATCAGAGTCATCAAATCACCGAGACAGATTCGGATATTACATCGCTGAAAGGTTTGGCCTCAGCTTACTTGTCCTTAAACACCCACAGCTCATTTCTCAAATTGAAATACATGTCTCAGTGGGAGACGGATATGGGTCGGGAGTTCTCGGAGGAGGACTGGAGGGCTGCTTTACATCACTCACATAGGATATCCAAATGTGTCAATCATATAGAAGCCGTTAGGAAAATTCAGTTTCGTTGGTACCTCACACCTGTTACAACATATGCAAGCCAGGGCTTCTCCTTTGTGTTGGAGGGAATGTGGAGCAAGGGGCACATTATTTCATCTATGGTGGACATGTAAATCAGTCTACCCATTCTGGAAGCGTATCTTCCGCTACATATCAGAATTAATGGGAGCAGAACTTTTACCTTCCCCTGCATTGGCTTTAACTGATATGCAGATGGATGAGATCCCTTTAGAATATAGGTGGCCAATAAGCCATATTCTTATCGCTTCCAGATTCCATATAGCCAAGAGATGGAAAACAGCTGAGGCTCTGAATCTCTCGGAGGTGCTAAACAGGGTTTATCTTCACTTCTATTACGTATTGCACTTTGCTACATCTAAAGGTTATAGGCAGAAGTGTTTGTCTCAATGGGCCCCTTGGACGGAGTTACCCCATGTTCAACTTCTGCTCCGCAAGAACTCTGTCACTCTGTGAATGTATCTGTGCTAACTTATACATGGTTTTCGTATCCTGCATCATCCTGTTCCTTTTTGACATCTCATATGTATAATTGCTTGTATTTATCACCACCACTCTTTGTATGTCTGTTTTTATGTTTGTTTGTCTGTTAATATGTCAGTATGTCAACGTCCGAGGCACGTTTCTGATATCTAAAGGTGCAAGCTTTTTCTGTGTTCTGTATACAACACTGTGAGACTGTATCATTGGGATGTTGTATACTTTTGTATTGTACTTTGGAAAAATAAAAACCAAGTTAATTTCAATTCACCGAGACAGAGCGTCAGCCTTAGTATTCCTTTCGGCAGGACGGAAATGTAACAGAATTTCAAATCAGGCAAAGAAGAGCGCCCACCTGGCCTGGCGCGGATTCAACCGCTGAGCGGTCTGTAGATAGACCAAATATTCGTGGTCTGAAAATAATTACAGGATGCATGACCCCTTCTAGCAGATGTTTCCACTCTTCCAATGCCAATTCAATGGCCAGAAGCTCCTGATCTCTAAGAGCAATTCTTCTCGGCAGGAGAAAATAACTAGGAGAAGAAGCCGCAGGTGACAGTCTTGCCGGTAAGACCTTTTTGCGTCAGGTCTGCACCTGCATCGATAGTAGAGGCATCCACCTCAAAGAAGAATTGCTTGGAGATGTCCGGATGCTGCAATATAGGGGCGGCAGAGATAGACTGAGTTGAAGAAATGCCAATTTGGTCTCTTGGGTCTCATTTTTGGCATTCACTCCTTTCTTTGTAAGAGCTGAAATAGGCGCCAGTAATGAAGAGTAGTGGGGAATAAACTGCCGGTAGAAATGTGCAAATCCCAGAAAGCGTTGAATTGCACAGAGACCCTGAGAACAAAGCCAGTTCAACACAGCAGATGTTTTGTTGGTGTCCATCTTCAATCCCTGGTCAGAGACTATATAATCTAGAAAGGGAAGGGAGGATTTTTGGAAGACCCACTTCTCCAACTTTGCACAGAGCTTATTCTCCAGCAACCGTTGAAAGACCTGTCGAACACGTTTCCAATGTGTAGTCAAAGCGGGTGAGAAAATCTTGATGTCGTCTAGATACATCACCACATTGACATATAACGGATCCCGGTGGATGTCGTTAACTTGCTTATCATTGCTTTGCATCAAAAGAGCCTTACAGGCAAAGACATTGCTGCTTGTAAGATTACCCCAAAATGAACCATTTATCGGATCATCCAGTACTTCAAGGAGAGAGGTTCATTTGCTATGAAGAAGGCTTCAGGGTGTCCATGAAATTCCAGCAAGTACCAGGACCTTCTCCTAAAGAGGATTCAGCTATGGGATCGGTTCAACAGCAGTGCAGCGCTTCCTCAGACATCTGTCAGTGCATCTGCATGCACAGTGAGGTGAAGGCTTTTGGAGGTTGGACTGGTGTCAAGAAGAGCTGCAAAGAAGCCACTTCTCTCCAAGAAAAACATCAAGGACAGACTGACATCCTGTTTTAAGTATATTGATTGGACTGCAGAGGACTGGGGTAAAGTTATTGTAACGCTGGCGGCAGGTCCCTCTCCTGCCAGTGGTCTCCGTCGCTGGATCCTGTACCTTGCTTGACAGCCTCCTCCACCACGAGGTCGCTAACGTCCACTGATGTCTCCTGCTCACGGCAGCCGGATCCCAAGTGCGCGCTGGCCCAGGCCGTTTCTTAAAGGGCCAGCATGTAAGTATATAATGGATGAGTTTAATATAGTGAGTGCAGGTAGGTATATAATGGATGAGTGTAATATAGTGAGTGCAGGTATGTATATAATGGATGAGTGTAATATAAAGAGTGCAGGTAGGTATATAATGGATGAGTGTAATATAGTGAGTGCAGGTAGGTATATAATGGATGAGTGTAATATAATGAGTGCAGGTAGGTATATAATATATGAGTGTAATATAATGAGTGCAGGTAGGTATATAATGGATGAGTGTAATTTAATGAGTGCAGGTAGGTATATAATGGATGAGTGTAATATAGTGAGTGCAGGTAGGTATATAATGGATGAGTGTAATATAATGAGTGCAGGTAGGTATATAATGGATGAGTGTAATATAATGAGTGCAGGTAGGTATATAATGTATGAGTGTAATATAATGAGTACAGGTAGGTATATAATGTATGAGTGTAATGTAGTGAGTGCAGGTAGGTATATAATGGATGAGTGTAATATAATGAGTGCAGGTAGGTAGGTATGTCAGTAATACACTGCAGAATTAAGGCGGGATTCACACGACAGGGTTTCCCGGCCGGGTGCCGGCCGTTCATAAATCGGCCGGCACCCGGCTGCATTAGGAATAATAGACCCCTAATGGGGCTATTCACACGACCGATTTTTTGACGGGCCAGGAAAACCGGCCGTCAAAAAATGGGACATGCCCTATATTCGGCCGGGTACCCGGCCGCCCGGGTCCCATAGAAGTCTATGGGGCCGGCTAATACACGGCCATCACCGGAATGTGTCCCGAGTGATGGCCGGGTCAACCGTCACTCGCGCACTCTCTCCTCCTCACAGTGCAGAGTGCATGTGAGGAGGAGGAGTTGATGCCATTCGGACGAATGGCTACGCTGGTGATACTGTGTGGCAGGGTCGGGGTGTACAGCAGGTGGAAGGGAGCGCTGCGCTGGCTCCCTTCCCCTGCTTGTTACGGTTCCCGACCGCTGGCTGTGTTTTTACGACCGCGGCCATAGACTTTTTACGGCTCGGGTTTTAACTTGCTGCCCGCGCGATCGGGCAGCTGAATGTCGGGTCTCCGGCTGTCCGTGACTGCCGGGGACCCTGAGGAGAGGATAGAAGCAGCTTTCACTGCTTCTGTCTTCTACGATGTCTTTTTACACAACGCTCAATGAACGCTGTGTATAGAAATAGAGACAGCAGCGGTGCTGTCTCTATTCCTCCCGGTGATCATGTGACTGGTCACATGATCGCCGGGTGCCGTTAGTGACAGACTGCTGCTGGGTCTTACTAGACCTAGCACAATCCTATTAGTGACAATCGTCACTGTGAGAGGGCTGATTTCCCCTGTAACTGGGGCTGCTGTGCAGCTCCAGTTACAGGGAAAAACATGGTGTAAAAGAAAGAAAAAAAATATTAAAAGTTCCAAAAAGGTCTTTTTTGACCTTTGAGGGACAGAACATAATAATAAAAAAATAAGTAAAGTGCAAAAAATTAATCCGATTAAAAAACGGTCAGGGAAAAAACCGGATGCAAATCGGGTCCAAATCGGCCGGTAAAAACAGCAACACGGCCCGGAACGGAATCGGAACGGATGCAAACCGGCCGGGAAAATCAGCCAAAAACGGCCGATTTTCCCGGCCGACACTCGGACCCTGTCGTGTGAATGAGGCCTAAGGCGGGATTCACACGACCGGGTCGCGCCCGAGCACGAGTGCCGGCCGGTAAAATCGGCCATTCTGCCCGGCCGGTTTGCATAAAGTTTTGCATCCGGGCCGGGCAGATCTGGACAGTAACATCAGCGGCAACTCCTGAAGGGGAATCCCCATGTGTTCGGGGATTCCGCTTCAGGAGTTTCCCCTGATGTCACTGCCCAGATATGGACAGAGACATCAAGCGCTCTGTCCAGGAGCGGAATCCCCGAAAACACGGGGATTCCGCTCCTTCAAGGAGCTAAAGTGCGGCTAGCACATAGCAGAGCGGGGAGATACCTCCCTGCTCTGCGATAGTGGCGTCGCTGCAGTAGTAGCAGCCGCAACAGCTGCTAGCGGCGCCATCGAAGGTGTCGCCGGGCCAGGGTGCTTTTAAAACAAGCAGGGGAAGGGAGCCAGCGCAGCGCTCCCTTCCACCTGCTGTACACCCCGGCCCTGCAACACAGTGTACAGCGATGCCATTCGTCAGAATGGCATCAACTCCTCCTCCTCACATGCACTCTGCGCTGTGAGGAGGAGGAGATAGAGCGCAAGCGCCGGAAAACCCGGCCATCACTCGGGACACATCCCGGTGATGGCCGGGTATTACCCGGCCCCATAGACTTCTATGGGAGCCGGGCGGCCGGGTACCCGGCCGAAGATAGAGCATGTCCTATTTTTTGACGGCCGGTTTCCCCGGCCGTCAAAAAATCGGTCGTGTGAATAGCCCCATTAGGGGTCTATTATTCCTAATGCAGCCGGGTGCCGGCCGATTTATGAACGGCCGGCACCCGGCCGGGAAACCCTGTCGTGGGAATGAGGCCTAACGCAGCATGTGATTACGATTTTTATAAATATTATTCACTTGTATTAAATAGATTTCTACTACATGTAAACATAAAGGTTTTCTATATTTTCTTTGCTATCTTTTCTCTACCCCACATGGCCACTCTATGGTGATGCAGGTGGTGGCGCTATTTCACTGTTTACCTCCGGCAGCAGAAAGGCGAGGTGCAGCCCTGCCACACAACAACAATCCTGGTTCCGCAGTAGAATTTTCTGTTTTTTTGGTGTAAACTTTTTGCATAGATTTTCATTGTAGGATCTGTACAAAGTGGAGCTGCCAGGAGATCGGAGACTTGATGAGATGGACGCATGCAGCTCCCGTCAGGTACATACTGGTTAGGTGAGTAGTCCCACCTCATAATATCCATGAAATATGGAAATAAATAGGTTTTGGACAAATATCAAACTATCACTGCCAGGCAAAAAACTTTAAAACAGAATTTTTAATAAATATTAACTGTAAAAAAAATAATCAAATACCAATTTAATTTTACTACAAAACACATAGCACCTCGATCAGTGGTACAAGCATCTTTGGGGTACTCCAGCGGGTAGAGTTCATAGAACAGGGTATAATACTAGTAATACCAGTTCAGTATCAGGGCATAATAAATGAGTAGTCCCACCTCCCTTTTCTCATCCATATTAGGCTCTGTTCACATCTGCGTTGGGGTCCCGTTCTGACGTTCCGTCGGAGGTTTCCGTTAGAACGGGACCCTGAGCAGACACCGACGAAAACCAGGGGTTTCCGTTTCCATCACCATTGATTTCAATGGTGACGGAGCCGGTGCCCGTGGTTTCCGTTTGTCTCTTTTGTGCTCCGGACCCTTCGTTTTGCCGGAAGCAATAGCTTAGTCGACTACTGAAATCAATGGTGATGGAAACGGAAACCCCTGGTTTCCGTCGGTGTCAGTTTGTGTCTGCTCAGGGTCCTGTTCTGACGGAAACCTCTGACGGGAACGTCAGAACGGGACCCCAATGCAGATGTGAACAGAGCCTTAGGGCATGACCAGACGTGGCGGAATTGCTCTGCAATTCCGCTGCGGATAGTCCGCAGCGGAAATCCGCAGCGTACACGTTTCTCCATTGCTTTCCACAGCTTTTTAGTTGGGTTCGTTTACACGTTGCGGACAATTCTGCGGAGCATAGGCTGCGGTGCGGAATTTGGTGTCCGCAGCATACACTGGCTGTTGCGGACGTGTAGCGGACTTGTTGCGGACTCATTGCGGAATTTCTCCATTGACTTCAATGGAGAGTGAAAATTCCGCAATGAAGTCCGCAGATGTTATGTGTGCTGCGGAGCGTACTGGTTTTACTAACATGATAGTTCTTCATTCTGGCTGGACCTATGTATCTCTAGATCTACAGCCAGACTGAGGAAGTCAATGGGGCTCCTGTAATTACGGGTGATTACGTGTGTGCACCCGTAATTACAGGAGCGTTAATAGGCGATGTCAGTAAATAGTCACTGTCCAGGGTGCTGAAAGAGTTAAACGATTGGCAGTAACTGTTTCAGCACCCTGGACAGTGACATCCGATCACAATATACATCAGCCTGTAAAAAAAATAGAAGTTCATACTTACCCATAACTCCCTGCTTCTTCCTCCAGTCCGGCCTCGCGGGATTACGTTTCAGTCCAAGTGACGGCTGCAGCCAATCACAGGCCAATCACAGGCTGCAGCGGTCACATGAACTGCCGCGTCATACAGGGAGGTCGGGCTGGATGTCGAAAGAGGGACGCGTCACCAAGACAACGGCCGGGTAAGTATGAATTTCTTTTTCTTTTACTAGGGAAAGGGCTGTCCCTTCTCTCTATCCTGCACTGATAGAGAGAAGGGAAGCCCTTTCCCCCTCAATACGCAACGGCCAGTCCGCATAAATTTAATGCCCATTTTAGGCAAAGCCGCGACAGAATCTGCAACGCAGATTATGTGCGGCATTGATGCGGACAGTGTATGCAGAACTCCGCCACGTCTGGTCATGCCCTTAGACTGTCACACAGAAACCTCTGCATGTTCTTTATATCCACAATTTCTAGTTATAATCCCTCCTCATCGGGCTGCAGCGGCCAAACCGCAGGAGAAGTGGGGGTGTGAACATAATCTTAGGCAGCCTTGGCTGGAATTACAGCTGTGATTGGATAGAGTAGGTCACATGTGGACACGAAGTCCCTGTTTACACACCAAGTTTTTTGCAGGTGGAAAAATCTGCCTCAAAATTCCTTCTGCCGCTTTGTTTACGCATTTTTCGACCACGGCCATTGAGCACCGCATGCAAAAATGCTGCGAAAACCATTTTCTTTGCCTCCCATTGATGGCAATGGGAGGTCAGAGACGGAAACGCTTGAAGAAAGGGCTTGACGCTGCTTTTTCCTGTGAGTGTTTTTTTCTCGTGGGAAAAACGCCTCTGCATCCCATTGAAATCAATAAGATTAGTTTTCGGACGTTTTTTGGTGCGGTTTTCGATGCGTTTTCCACTTAAAAAAACGCTCCAAAAAAACTCTGTGTGAACTAGGCCTAATATTTCTCCATATATTACATGTGGCTTTTGCAGCATATTTGGCTGTGCATCCTTTGCATTACAATCTACTGCAGATTGTTACTGCTGCAAGTTTATGCAGTTTTCTAGAACCCTATTCACATTCATACTTTATGTGTCAATTTGACCATGGAAATCTGCAATAAATATGTAACATGTGAACATAGACTTAGGGGCTACACATGATGTTTCAGGCTACATTTACACACTGCAACCAGGTTACATCACACTTGTCTTCTCTCCCAGATTGTCCTGGAGACTTCCAAACTAGGGAAGATCTTACATGATGTAGCTGCATAAAGGAAGGCACTCTGCTGGGACTATTTGTGAGGGGGAACTCTGCTTGTAGTGGTTATTGGGGGCAGTCTGCTGGCACTAATTATTGGAGGCACTTTGCTGGCAATATGGTTTATTGAGGGGTCTCTGCTGGTAGTGTTGTTTATGAGGGGGCAGTATACTGGCACTGTTTAAGGGACAATACTCTGCTGGCACTGTATGGGGGCACTCTGCTTACTCTAATGATGGGGTCGCTCGCTGATAACTGAGGCTTCTTAGCTGTCCTTATCGGTGGGGTTTACATAGGAAAGAAATTCTCAAACCACATCTCAAATCTCCCTGTAGTTGATTCTAAAAACAGACAAGTATGGCTCAGAAAAACGGCTGCAAACAAATAACCATTGATGTGAATGGAAATGAACAAAATCTTTTTTGCTTTCTGCGATTATTATTTACATGTTTTATAAGACATGTTACATCTCGTGTTATACACAGCAGGAGGCAACAGCACACGTCTTATCACACAGGAAGAGGAAATACATCAGAAAGGGAAACGGGAAGAGGAAGAGCAGCCATGTCATACAGGAAATACAGGGAAGTGACATCATCACAGGAGGTAACGTATATCCTGTGTGCGGGGACCCCAGAAATATGATGACACTGACGTATCAGGGCTGATACATAGTAATGTTATGTTAATGTTATGTTATTATATCATTACGTGTGTGTTTAGGCTGTGCTTATATATGTTAGTAGGTCGGACCAGAAGGATCGCGTGTTCTGTATACAAGCTCCAGATAAGAAGAACATGGATCAGCACAACAACACCAGCGCTCCTGGGACTGCGCTCCAACCACACAGCATTTCATCCGGAGAATCGACTGTTCCGTAGTCCAAAACGTCACTTCTCGGGTTCTATTCCTACAATGGAGGAAAAAGTCAGTTACATATTTTCAGTAATTATTGTTACAATATCTCCATTAAGGAAATCTCATGTATGGAATATTTTTTTGTATCACCTTAACTTCTGGTTACACCTGAAATGCCCTATAAGGGTATTTAGATATCATAGAGGGGGGTATCACGCTGGAGACCCTCTCTATGACCCAAATGGAAGCTCTGCGCCACCTCTGTCCAGAGGCTGTGTGTGGTATTGCAGCTTTTCTGTATTGAAATGTATAGGGCTAAGCTGTCCACACACCGCACATCACCTGTGGACAGGTGTGGCTCTGTTTTTGGAAGATATCAGCTCTATTTTTCTAATTATGTACAACCCCTTTAATGAAATAATCTCTTTAGAGGGTTTTCTCCATCTCAGACGTTTATGTGATATCCACCTATGCGCATGCACGCAGCTCTCTCCGTTCTGTACTATGGGAGTTACGCAAATAGTTCAACAGCGCTCAGCTGTTTCCGAAACTTCCATAGAACAGAATAGAGAGAGGGACGTGCGAGGCCTTTCCGAAGTCATTCTCCACCTGGAATCAGCAGCCATTAGACGGGACAGGGATCTGGGAACAAAGCAGGACAGGGTCAGGGAGAGACCTCCGTTTTCCACATAGGTGTGAGTCCCAGAGAAATAGTAAGATGGGAGTACCCCTTTAAATAAAACTTCTTAGTGATGATCCATTTTCTTAAGGTGTTTAATTAAACTATGGACAGTGAGGTCGAAGAACCCGCACCCAAAATATCTATACTGGAGTGACATGCCTGTTACTAACGCTGTATACAAGCTCCCCCCGTATAACAGACAGGACCCTCACTGAGACTTTGTAGGGGCTCCTAGAGACAAATATATATTGATGTACAGACATTTTCCCCTCCGTTATTGTGCAGCACGACCTCCCCACATATAACAGGCAGGACCCTCACTGACCCCCTGGACAGACACATAGGCCTGAATATATTTATATCTTTATATTTTCCATTATTCACCTGCAGGAAATGTTATTTTTAGAAATGGGGAGAAATACTTGGAATTGTGTTTTTTTAGTTTCTGATGTTATTTTTGTTACTTCTCAGGTATAAGGAGAAAAGTAACCGGCACATACAAGATGAGACGTGGATGAAGATGTGCGGATGATTGTACCCCACCGGGAAAGAGCGGGCTGTCACTGGTATTACCATGGGGCAGATTTACTAAGGCCTCATGCACACGACCATAGTGAGGTGCATTGACCGTGACTTACGGCTCGTACGTCCGCGGAGTGTCACCCACGGCCACCCTCAAATCGCGGGCCGTGCATATGACCGCGTGCATTATTTTCTATGAGCCTGTACCGCAAAACACGACCATAATAAGACATGTCCGTTGTTTTTGCGGTCCAGGTTCCTGGGCAATGCATGGACCGTGGAAACCAAGGTCGTATGCATGGGCCCATTGAAATGAATGGGGTCGCAATTCACCTGCAGATTTGCGGGTGAATTGCGGCCGCAAAAATAAGTTAGTGTGCATGGGGCCTAAAACTATCTGAGTTTTACACAGTGTAAACTGATACAAGGAAGTCAGAAATTGCGCCAAATTTATCACAGTGGTGCACGATGTATGATAGATTTTGCTAGACATGTTAGACACTTTTCTCTTCCTTATACCACCTCTTGGTTGGCTTAGTTTAAGACACGCCCCTTTATTCTAGGCCACGCCCCTTGTCAAGCACGCCGCAAAATGTGTCTAAAACAATTAATAAATATGGCGCACAACATGTACGCCATAATTCTGGCTCAATTTGAATAGTAAATCTGTCCTACTATAAATGTAATATAAATTTGGGGTTAGTATTCAGGGCATATTCCCTATTTAAAGAATTGATAAGAGTCGGGAATCCTTCAGCTTAGTCCATTCTCTCTACTATCAGTCAGTACAGGGAGTAGTAGTACATATAAAACATTACATTGTCACCATGTCAGGTTTATTCTGCCTGCACTGACAGCACAAAGTCTTCATGGTGACTGCAGGACTGGAAGTCAAGGACCACCTCTATGATGTCCGCGGGACCTAATAGGGATATGGCTCTTTTTCCATTTATTTGTTGTTGTACTGTAATGAGAATATTATTTACATGCAGTATTTATTGCTAGGGGTATTTTTTTTTCTGAAAATTCTATAAAGAGCAAGTGGCGTAGGATTGGTTCAGACTGGTGACATCAAGACACAAATGTGACCTCAAGAATTCGTCAATGAGCTGATAATCCCGGTGCCAATTCTGGCTGCAAGTAATATATAAAGGGGCACACCTACCTCAAGTACTGGCACAGTATAAGGTCATCAGGGTGACTGCAGGACTGGAATTAACGCTCTTTTATGAAAAGGGTGTTTTGCAATGTTCAGCACATGGCAGCTTTGTGTATATAGTAGTATATAGACCCTACTGCACTGATTCTTCATACTATACCCTAATAGAGCATAGTTGACAATATTTGGAATTTCTTTCTAGGGACACTTCGGTTTCAGATGGATTGAGACAGGACTTGACAGGGCCTACCTTTGACAGAACGTGGTTCATTGGGCATGGCTTGTCATGGGGCAGGGTTAGTGAGAATACACTTTGTGTACCAGATATTCCCTGTATTCTGTCCTCACTATAAAAACATTGCAGTAAGGACAGTATAGAGGGAGGGTATCGCCTGCAGAAGTGATCTAAGTAAGTATGGCACGTGACCACTGTGGCCAGTGATTGACTAGTTCGATCATGTGCCGATACGGGACATCACTGGTCCAGCCCATGTAAACAGGCCGGCAGGGGATTGTGAACCGCCGGCACTGGAGCCGCAGAGAATGAGAAGGTGGGTATTTGCTAAATGGTGCAATTTTCAGTTTGAATTACAATTTTTATAAAGCCTGGAAAACCCCTTTAATACCAAACCCTAAAATGTATTCAGACCCCCGGACAAATCCCCTTTATGTACTTCCCGCTCCTTCAGCAGCTCTGGGTCCCATTCGGCTCCGGACCCCACCTCTGCTGGCTGAGCCAGGAGCTGTTAGTGATATTTGCCTTTACATATTGGAGTAATCCAATAGATAACAGCCAATTTTTTAAATAAAATCCTGCGATGTAGTTTGGGTGGGCACTGCGCCTTTGATTGCATGACACATTTTTCTTGGAGTTCCCCTTTAAAAATTGGTAAGCGGCGGGTAACACAAATACTTCACACGTGGACAGTAAAGTAAAACCCATTTTATTTTGACTGTGTTTCTGGACCGGACTGGTCCGGGACTAAACTTGACTGGTCCCTTCGTCAGGTTAAGATCAGATAAAGGGACAAGTCGTGCCAGAAACGCGTATTTAAATAAAATTCTACCATCGCTTGGCGCCCTATCTGTCCCCGTTTTGAAACCTTTGTGTTAACCGCATCTTAGTTGAGCAGATTTACTTGTGAATTTTGTATCTTAGTTGAACATAGAACGCACTATCTACCTACCTGGCAGACAAAGGGTCTTGGTGTGGGTCACGGGGAATATCTTCAAGAGAGCAACTCTTCACTAGGACATTTTATTTATTCTTGTTTCAGAACTGAAGGGAATGTACCGTACAACATCAGCAGGAGGAAGCCCTGGTGTCGAGAACGTCAGCCATGGAAAGGGATGTGCCAGATCAAGGTCTCTATGCTAAAGAGGCAGCAGATATGAACCACTAATGTCCATCTAAGAATGCCGGAACGTCATCCGTCCACACCTCCTCCTTCCCATCCCCCACTGTCCAGAAGGGGTTTTTAAGATCCATCCAATTAAAAGACAACTGTCCAGAAGTCTTTGAAAATGAAGCCTTGTCCATGATTCGCAGGGCTGCGGAGAAGTACAATGGTTTTGGGTGTTTAATGGCAAGTCTCTTCAGATGCCCGGCAATGGACTTCCTCCCCTCGTCCTGTTTGGTAGGGTCTCTGCACTCCCTTTCCTGTAGAACAGCTGCCTCTACAGATTCCCAAGGCCATCCATATTTTTTTCCTGTCTGGCTGATAGCAACACATGTCAATAAAAACATACCTCAATGTATTTATTGTATTTCTAATAAAAATGGATAGACAAATACATAAAAAGAATTTGTTTTAATTCCAAAGAACTTTCATAAAATCTATATTATACCTGTGTAATCAATTGTGGACATGGTCACTGATTCATTGAAGTCCAGCAAAGAAATCCCCCAGCCTGAGACATACTGTACTCCGTGTCAGAAGAACAAGAAGCTACAAAAAGAGAGACAACTGCATCCAGTCGATGTTCTTATCAACAAAGAGGTTTAAAAGGTGAGAAGACTAATTGACTTTTTTTTTCAAGGTATTACTCTAGGGAGCGCTCCTGTTATCATCTTTGTCTCACACTGTATTTTCCTAAGGTACTGTATACATTTCACTCATTAATGCCGACCTAGCCAAGTGAGCACACAACAAAGTAAGCCTGCGCACCCAAATAGAGTACCAACCATCTACACATCATTCCAATAAAGGAGTTTTGCCTTTGCACAGCGCTCCAAGGGGAGCACAATACAACTTCAATACTGCAAATACCTAACCTGAACGTCACATCTGCACCTTCCTCTTCTCTTTTGAAGATGTTAGTGTACAGAGTAGTAGGGGAATTGACCAGACATGATGTGCTGCCTCGTGGACTGTCCTATATTTCCAGAGCGAAGGAAAGATAGGTGGTCTGGCCAGTTGTAGACTTCATCCCTAACATCTGACACAGACCAAAATAAGTATTCGGCACTCAAAGCCAAAGTTTTAAGAAATCTCAAGTGCGCCAACTACAGCGGTCAGCCGCCATTCGGAACGAAGCGCCAACTACTGGATGTACCAGCAACCAGAACGGCACAGTGCCTGATGAAGGTCATGTAATGACCGAAGCGTCGCACTAAGCCTCTGGCATCTACAACCACTTGAAAAAAATCAAGATTTCTTCTTTAAACTTCAGCTTTGTGTGCCAAATACTTATTTTGACTACGATTGGGTTGGGACCCTATTCGTGCACCTACATCGTCCAGTGCGTTCTGAACCACTACTTATCTGGCACAGACCATCCTGGAGCTGAATGTCTCTGAGGCTGCTCTTTCAAAGTTGCTAATGTAGCTCATCTGGGCTCCATAGACCCAACCTTTATATATGACTCCTAGAGAAATGGGTTAGTGAAAGAAAAAGGTAAAATTCAGATCCTGGAGGCCATTGAGTATGTCAACCTTTGGACCTTGATTGGCATCTACGCCATATTTTCAGAGTAATCCATCAGATGTCTCAAGTAGAACATTTTATGAGGAAAGGACAATGTTGATGAGATTGCAGGTCCTCCTGTTTCTAACACACATAATTATTACCCAGCATCCAGGTAAATAGTGCATACAAAGTCCAGAAATATAACCAGGCGACTGTCCAGATAAACATTGGATACAGCGCCCAGAAATGGTGCATTGTACCCCGATAAATATTTCCTTAAAAGGAATGTCCGAGAAATTAAACTAGTTGCATGGAATGTTTTGAAATGAAAAAAACAGCCATTACTCTCCTGTTAAATCCCCTGCGCCCATGATCTGGTGGTCAACCCGATGGGTTGATTGAAGAGACTACCCTACGTGGATCGACACCCGCTACAAAATTCTCACCCAAAAATTAAGATATGGAATAGGTTACCCCTTTCTATGGCAGATCGAATAGCCGTAATTAAAATGATAGTATTACCCCAGTTGTTGTATCCACTGATTAACAGTCCCATGTGGATAGGAGAAAAGACGTTTAAATGCATAGAAAGCTTAACCCCTTCCCGACATTTGTCGTAAGTATACGACATGGAAAGCCAGTGCTTCCCGCAAAATGTCATATACTTACGCCAAATAATTGGCACCGGCTCAGAAGCTGAGTCGGTGCCATCATCGCCGGATCTCAGCTGTATCTGACAGCTGACATCCGGCTGTAATGGCGGGGACCAAAATTAGCTTCGATCCCCGCCATTAACCCCTTCAATGCAGCGTTCAAACGTGATCGCTACATTTAACCTGTTTGCAGCTCATTGGAACCACAGCAATGAAATTGCCGGGGTTCCGGTGGCTGCAATAGCAACCGGAGGCCTAATACTGGCCTCCCAGTCTGCCTAGCACGGAAGCCGGTCAAGATCCGTACAGCGGCGGAGCCTGATCGGCTTCCGTAGCCGCCGGCAAGATGGCGCCGACTCAGGAGCTGATCCAACGTCATCAGCGGTGGAGGTCAGCTGTATATTACAGCTGACATCCACATGAAATGGTAGGATCCGATCCCTGCCATTAACCCCTTTGATGCAGCAATCGAAAGCGATTGCTGCATCTTAGCGGTTGCTAGCAGATCGCCAGCCCTGACAGGCAATCAGGACTTGCGACTGCTGCTATGGCAACAGGAGACACAATGACCTCCTGCTCTGCCATTACGGAAGCTGATTAGGCCCCGCCGGGAGGCGAAGCCTAATCGGCTTGCTGTCAGTGAATAACTGACAGATCTAATACATTTCACTACGTAGGTAGTGCAATGTATTAGAAAAAAACTAAAGCTGACAGTTGGACCGTCAAGTCCCCTAGTGGGACTTGAGAAAAAGTGTAAAAAAAATTATAAAAAAAGTGTCAAAAAAAAGTGAAAAAAATAAAAGTTTGAAAACAATAAAAGTTTCAAGTAATAAAATAAAACACAATCGCCCTTTTTCACTTATCAAGTCCTTTATTATTGAAAAATAATAATAAACCATACGTATTTGGTATCGCCGGGACTGTAACGACCTGAGGTATCAAAATATAATATTATTTATTGCACACGGTGAACAACGTAAAAAAAAAACGTACCAGAGTTTCTGTTTTTTGGTCACTTTGACCTACATATATTGGAATAAAAAGTGATCAAAAGTCGCACGTATCCAAAAATGGTACCTATAAAAACTATAGCTCGTCTCGCAAAATACAAGCCCTCATACAGCTCCGTCGACAAAAAAGTTATGGTTCTCACAACTTGGCGACAGAAAAAATACATTCTTTTTAAAAAAGTAATTTTATTGTGCAAAAAAATGTAAAACATAAAAAAGTGCTAGAAATTAGGTATCGCCAGAATCGTACGGACCCGCAGAATAAAGTTAACATGTAATTTATAATGCTTGGTGAACGCTGTATAAAAAAAACCTAAAAAAAAACTATGCCAGAATTGTATTTTTTTGTTTACCTGGCCTCCCAAAAAATAGGATAAAAGGTGATCAAAAAGTCACATGTACCTCAAAATGGTACCAATAATAACTACAGCTCGTCCAGCAAAAAAACAGCCCTCATATACCACTACGTCTATGAAAAAATAAAATTAGTTAAGGCTCCAATAAGTCAGGAAAGAAAAAATATGCAGTTGTGCCGGCCCGAGGGGAACATTTCTTCTGTTTCAAGAGGCGATTTACCAAGGACCTAAAATTAGGGAACCAGGAAGGGCAGGGCCCAATCATATCTGCTGGAAGCGAGGGTGCCCGTATTATACCAGGACAACACTTTCCCAGCAAAATTCCCCAAACTGCAAAGGTGCGGAGTGTGGACCAAAAGGGGGATAAGAAAGGACGCCATATATCAGTGCGACACCGGCCTGTGCAGAAAGGATTGCTTCACAGCGTAACACACATCTATGGATCATTTTATTGCTTTTTTACCCCATTATTATGCCACCTGACTATGTCCCTGATGTACTCTGCCCAGCTTACATATGCCCCACATTATAAATGGAAACACCAGCAATAATCAAACAAATTTACTACCAAGCAAAATCCGCTCTCAAAAAGCCAAATGGCGCTCCCTCCGCTCTGAACCCTACAATGTGTCCAAACAGCAGTTTACTTCCACATATATGGCATCTTCATACCCGGGAGACCCTTTTAACAATTTTTGGGGTGTGTGTCTCCAGTGGCATAAGCTGGGCACGACATATTTGCCACTGAAATGGCATTTCTAGGGAAAAATATTAATTTTTAATTTGCACCATCCGCATTGCAATCATTTATGGAAAAGACCTGTGGAGTGAAAATGCTCACTACACCCCTTAATAAATGCCTTGAGGGGTGTAGTTTCCAAATGGGGTCATTTCTCAGGGGTTTCTTTTTATTATTCCACATCTGAGCCTCTGCAGTTGTGAACCAATACTTTGTAAATCGACAAATTAGGCCTCAATTTTACATGGTACACTTTCACTCCTGAGCCTGGTCGAATGTCAGGGCAAAAGATTAGGGCCCCATGTAGGGTGTTTTTAAAACCGGTAAACACTGCATAATAATTAGAGAGCTGTCTTGTTATGGTGGCACAAGCTTGGCACCACATATTGGCATATCTATGGAAAAACTCCCATTTTCACTCTGCAACATCGAGTGCACACTAAATTCTACAAAACACCTGCAGGGTTAAAATGCTTACTACACCCCTAGGTAAATGCATTGAGGGGTGTAGTTTCCAAAATTGAGTCACTTCCGGGGGGTTTCCACTGTTTTGGGCCCATAGGCGCCCAGAAACCAATCCAGCAACATTTGCACTCCAAATGGCGCTCCTTCCCTTCTGAGCCCTGCCGTGTGCCCAAACAGCAGTTTATGACCACATATGGGGTATTGCCGTGCTCGGGAGAAATTTCTTTACAAATGTTGGGTTCTTTTTTTCCTTTATTTGATGGGAAAATGAAACATTTTGCGCTAAAGCTATGTCTTAGTGAAGAAAAAGGATTGTTTTTATTTTCACTGCCCAATTCTAATAAATTCTATGAAACATCTGTGCTGTCAAAATGCTTACTACACCCCTAGATTAATTCCTCAAGAGGTGTAGTTTCCTTAATGAAGTCAATTTTTGGGCGTCTTCATTGTTTTGTCCCCTCAGGGGCTTTACAAATGTGACATTGCCTCTGCAAACCATTCCTGCTAAATGTCATCTCCAAAATCCAAATAGCGCTCTTTCCCTTCTAAGCCCTGCCGTGTGTCCAGACAGCCGCTTATTACCACATGTGGGGTATTGTTTTACTCGGGAGAAATTGCTTTGCAAATTTTGTGGTTCTTTTTCTCCTTCAGTCCTTGTGGAAATGAGAAAAAATTAGCTAAACCTACATTTTCTTTGAAAAAATGTAGATTTTTATTTTCAGGGCATAGTTCCAATAATTTCTGCAAAAAACTGTGGTTTCAAAATACTCATTATACTGCTAGATAATTTCCTCAATGGGTGTAGTCTCCAAAATGGGGTCACTTGTGGGGGGTTTCCACTGTTTTGTCCCCTCAGGGCTTTGTAATTGTGACATGGCCTCCGCAAACTATTCCTGCTAAATGTGATCTCCAAAAGCCAAATAGCGCTCTTTCCCTTCTAAGCCCTGCCGTGTGTCCAAACAGCCGGTTATTACCACATGTGGGGTATTGTTTTACTTGGGAGAAATTGCCTTACAAATTTTGCGGTGCTTTTTCTCCTTCAGTCCTTGTGGAAATGAGAAAAAATTAGCTAAACCTACATTTTCTTTGAAAAAAATGTAGATTTTTATTTTCAGGGCCTACTTCCAATAATATCTGCAAAAAAACTGTGGGGTCAAAACGCTCATTATACTCCTAGATAATTTCCTCAATGGGGGTAGTCTCCAAAATGGGGTCACTTGTGGGGGGGGGTTTCCACTGTTTTGTCCCCTCAGGGGCTTTGTAAATGCAACATGGCCTCCGCAAACCATTCCTGCTAAATGTGAACTCCAAAAGCCAAATGGCGCTCCATCCCTTCTAAGCCCTGCCGTGTGTCCAAACATCCGTTTATTACCACATGTGGGGTACTGTTTTACTCGGGAGAAATTGCTTTACAAATTTTTTGCTGCTTTTTTTCCTTCAGTCCTTGTGGAAATGAGAAAAAATTAGCTAAACCTACATTTTCAGGGCCTAATTCCAATAATTTCTGCAAAAAACCTGTGGTGTCAAAATGCTCACTATACCCCTAGATAATTTCCTCAATGGGGGTAGTTTCCAAAATGGGGTTACTTGTGGGGGGTTTCCACTCTTTTGTCCCCTCAGGGGCTTTGTAAATGTGTCATGGCCTCCGCAAACCATGACTAGCCTAAGTGGAGTCATGTGCTGATTAACCATTTTACCTTTATTCCACTTCTTTCGCCCCCTTCCCAATAAAGACACGTGACAACCGAGGTTGGATGTGAAATGGCCACAGCAGCCATTTATTTATTTAACATAAATTAAATGCAATTTAATCCGAAACATTCGGATAACTCTTTTAGGAATTCGACCAGAGAATTCCTACTATAATTCACATGACCCAACGTGGGTCAATTAACACTAAACAGAGCAGGGGAAGTCCTTGAAGCCATTTTTTCCGATTTCCTTTAAATTAGCCATCTGCAAACCACCACCAACTATTTACCTCCAGCCGTAAACCAGCTCGGAAGCACCGCTCACCCCTGCAGATAGCTCCAACCACCAGAAGACCACTTCAAAGGGATAACACCCTATGAAGTCTTCAAATGATCTACCATTTTGGGGGACGCATACCCCCGATGCGACCCCCCCACCATTTTGTACTGACCAACCTCAAGGACTCCCCCCGCCAGCTGCCATGACACCCGGACCTGCTTAAAAGAAATAAAACAAACACAAGTTACATAAGCATACTTCAAAACACGAAAACAGATAAACCCACACCCTGATCTCATAACCGGACCTAATTCAGGGCGGGTGGGTGGGAACTAATTTTTCTTGTTTCTCCTCCCGCTGCTTCCGGCTCAATGCCGAAAACAGCGGGAGGAACAGTTACCACACCCCGGCTCCTGCCCACTCCCCCTCCTACTTCACCCACCTGTCTTCCTATTGGTTGAACCCTCCCTCCTACGGCAGTCATGGAGGCTTCCCGTTAAGCCCTCCGTGCTGCCGTCCAGCCTCTGCTTGACTAGCCTAAGTAGAGTCATGTGCTGATTAACCATTTTACCTTTATTCCCCTTCTTTCGCCCCCTTCCCAATAAAGACACGTGACAACCGAGGTTGGATGTGAAATGGCTACAGCAGCCGTTTATTTATTTAACATAAATTAAATGCAATTTAATCCGAAACATTCGGATAACTCTTTTAGGAATTCGACCAGAGAATTCCTACTATAATTCACATGACCCAACGTGGGTCAATTAACACTAAACAGAGCAGGGGAAGTCCTTGAAGCCATTTTTTCCGATTTCCTTTAAATTAGCCATCTGCAAACCACCACCAACTATTTACCTCCAGCCGTAAACCAGCTCGGAAGCACCGCTCACCCCTGCAGATGGCTCCAACCACCAGAAGACCACTTCAAAGAGATAACACCCTATGAAGTCTTCAAATGATGTACCATTTTGGGGGACGCATACCCCCGATGCGACCCCCCCACCATTTTGTACTGACCAACCTCAAGGACTCCCCCCGCCACAGCGAAACAGGCCTTGACCACCTCAAGCCTGTGAGTCCCTCCAAACCACCACCGCCCTCTCAATTCCTTCTGCTAAAGCCAGGCTCCACATATCAATTCCAACCTCGGTCAAATGTACCCCATCACTTCTCCAATAATTACCGACCCCTGACTCCAAATCCTTGTGACGAACACAAATGCCCCCATGCTTAGCAACAAAACGTGACACCGCCCGGTTTACCTTAATGCAGGCTTTGTTAACCCTTTCGACCGATCTTGCCAAACACCAAAACTTCCTCGGAACGATGTCCGACCAAACAATCACCAGTTGAGGATAAGATACCCATAAACTCAATAGATCGTGTTTAATATCCCGCACTAACTCGCGAAACGGGCGCACCCCCAGATCATTCCCCCCCACATGTAACACCAGAACCTCCGGAACCCTGTCTAACTGAGAGTATGTCTGAAACTCAGCAAGTACCCGGCTCCACAACATACCTCGGAAGCCCAGCCAGTGTACAACCGCATCGTGCCGCGGAATGCGAAGCTGGCGGCCATCTGGGCGAACGTGCGCCCGCAATGCCCCCCAGTGCACAAAAGAATGTCCTAAAATCCACACTAAGCAAGGTTGATGATCTGAAAAGAGAAACAAAACCGCACATGTCAAACAATCAAAACACCTGACCGACTCACAACAAATGAGGGCGCACATAAGTCTGAAACCTATTGGACTCCCACCGGCCTATGCGCCGCACACCCTCGTCATCCATCCCCCACCGCCCCGCTTCAGTAGCAGCGCCAATCCTGAACGAGTGAGACGAGTAATACCCCTGCCCTACGCCAACTGCAGTCAAGCATTTTTTAAACACTGCACCAAATTGATACCTGGACAAAAACGAGCCATTATTATGACGGAGCAATGGCGCCTCAGGCCCCCCAACCAGTGGCTTAAAAACCGCCATACAAGCGACTGGACACATTGCCGACCCTGGGAGGGCAAACAACACTATCCGCTTACCCCGACCTGCTTGATCAGTCTTGGACCGCTGCAAAAACAACTCAAATCTATCCTCATATAGACCCACATCAGCCTGCCGCAATCCCCCAGCTCTAGCCGCACTAGGAGAAACCAACTCCCCAATTCTGAGTGCTACGAAAAACGCGAGGGAAAAAGCCAACCGGAACAAAACTACCTCATCAGGCGAATTACAAACAGCCCCCAGCGATGCACCCAACGACCCAAGCAGGGAAAAAGAAACGGGTCGCCTCTGATCTGCTACCGCCCTACCCCAACGCAGACCTTTTAAAGCTTGCCGTACTAAAAAATGTTTGGTCACATCCTGGAAACCCCGTAATTTGAATCCAAACGCCAAACCAGCAACAAAACGATTCACTTTTTCCGGGGAAAACCCCGCCTCCCCAGCATCCCCCAACCAGTACAATAACGCCACCAACCTGTCTTGCGCCGTGCTGACGTTACCCAACACTCTTACCCACTCCTCCCACTGCTGCCAACACGCCGAATAAGCGCTCAACGTCGCGCTAGCCAATAACCTTTCAATCAACCGTTCCACGGGACCGAAATCAGACCCCAGAGATGTTCCGGGCAAGCCAAACCGACCAGCTCCGCTCCCGGTGCCATTTGCCGAAAACGATCCCACTGCGAGCGAGAAAGAGCATCAGCAATACCATTGTCCTTCTGCATACGTGCCAAAACCACCAGACCCTGCCGCGTCAGTAAACAGTTCCAACTCTCCCATTTCCTGTACCTGCGACATCCACAATGATCTACCATTATACTGCCCAAGGAACTCCTCCTAGACCCGCAGGTCCGCCCTGTGATCCCCACCAATCCTCACAAAATAATTGGGCGCCCGAATCCCCGCCGTCGCTGACGCCAACCTCCTGCTAAAAACTCTACCCATTGGCATAATTCGATAGGCAAAGTTCAACTTTCCAAGCAGCGACTGAAGATCGAGCAACGTGCTCTTCTTCAATTGACAAGCCCGCCTGACCTCCTGTCGCAATGGCAATAATTTATCCTCAGGCAGCCTGCACTCCATTGCCACCGAATCAATTTGGATCCCCAAAAAACAGATGGTAGATACCGGGCCCTCTGTCTTTCCAGGCGCCAAAGGGAATCCGAAATCCGTCGCAACCTTCTGCAAGGAATACAATAAATTCCCGCAAACCGGGGACCCGCTAGGGCCTACGCACAAAAAATCATCAAGATAATGTATTAAGGAATCGACCCCGGCCACACCCTTCGTCACCCACTCCACGAAGCTACTAAACGCCTCGAAGTATGCGCAAGAAAGGGAGCACCCCATTGGAAGACACCTATCAACATAAAACCCCCCGTTCCAGAAGCAACCCAACAGCCGTTGGCTATCTGGATGTACCGGCAGCAAGCGAAAGGCCGACTCAATGTCAGTTTTTGCCAACAATGCACCGGGCCCCGCCTCCCGCACTAACGCCAGCGCTTTGTCAAACTAAGTGTAAATAACCGAACATAACTCGTGATCTATCCCATCGTTCACCGACGCTCCCCTGGGAAACGACAAATGCTGTATCAACCGGAATTTGTGAGGCTCCCGCTTTGGCACAACTCCCAAGGGTGATACCACTAGATTCTCAATCGGCGGCTCATCAAAAGGACCGGACATCCGACCCAAAGACACCTCTTTCAAAAGCTTTTCTGAAACGACCGCCGAGTGCAGATAAGCTGACTTAAGGTTGCGCCGTGTCACCGGAACCTCATATGGAGGAGGGGGGTAACAAAACCAAACAAAAACCCCTCGTAAATTAACGTGGCCGCAACCCTATCCGGATATTCACTTAGATACGGGGGCATCCTTTCCACCCTCACCGGCGACCGCCCCTTGACCAACTGAAGCGGACTGAGGGCCTGACCGCCTACCCTTCCGCATACATTTTGAGGCCCCGTGTGAGGAGCCATTGCACTCCGAACAGACATGCTTAAATTTACAGGTGGCCCCGAACTTACACTGGCCATCGTTGAATTGCCAGCAGAACCCCAGTTTTGACCCGGAACCTTGCCCGGATTGACTAGACTGGCCCCCTTGGCCAACACTCCCGGGAAAGGACTGCTTAGCCTGCGCCGTAACCCGCAACCACAACGCAATATCCTTTTGATCCCACCGGATCGCCGTCCGGACCGCCTTCCGCTGGCGAAATTGCTCATCATACCGCAACCACGCCTGGCCCCTGTACGCCCGATAGGCCTCCCCGATGGCATCAAAGTAACAAAACAACGCCGAGCAATTTTCCGGCGCCTTTTCCCCGATCACGCTTGCCAAAATAGCGAAAGCTTGCGACCAGTTGGCGAACGTCTGCGGGATAAGCCTATACCGCCAGCGTTCTTCTTCCTCTTTCTTACTCTCGTCCCGCTTGCCCTTATCCAAATTGAACTTTGCAAGCGGCAGAAGAGAAAATATCTCCACGTATTCATCCTTCCAAATCCGTTTGCGTACCTCTTGCTTCAGGTGAGCCCCTAACGGGCCCTCGAAACAGACGTAAACCTCGCCCCGAGCGCGATCATCAAGCCGAATCCTATCCCCATCCTTCAGCGCCTCGGTTTGGACCGACACTGCTACCGCTTCCTTTGCCACCCCCGGGACCTCCCCGACCATGGACCGCGACTGTACCTCACGAGGCCCTTCCCATACCAACACAGGAGACCCCGCCGGCGCTATCGGCGCCGCTGTCCTATTTAAGCGCCCGACTAACTCGCGCAAACAACCCACTAAATCTGTTAAACCATCGCGCCCGGCAACGCCACTACCGACAGCCGCTACCCCGCTCGCTGACCCACCCCCAACACCCGACATGAAAATTGCTGGATACGGTAACGTAGGAGTTACACACTCACCAGGCTGCCCAGGCGCTGTATTCCCGCCAGCCGGAAAATCCTGACCGCGATGCGACTCATCCAGCTCTCAATCTTCCAAATCCTCTCTCGCCGCCGACTGGTACTCGCACCGACATCTACGACACGGGGATCCCGGCACGCTGACCGATGGGCCGGCAACCTGCCGCCCGACCGCAGGGACCCAGACTTCCGACCGGACCTGTTGCCTCGTCGTCTTCGCTGATCTTGGCGTCCTCACCGATGCTCCAGAACATCACCATGCGGGGCGGCCGTCTACTGCCCTCCGAACACAGCAGCTGAAGGCGGGGGTGTGACATGGAGCCCGGCCTGCGACTCCTTGGTAACCGCCGAGCCCCGTCGCGGCTGGGGATTCCTGCCAGGACGCAGGCCCTGGGAGGAAGCGCCCGTCCCAGCAGCCTGGCCTGCAGCGTCCCTTGAAGGGCTCCCCCTGCGACGCCGGGCCCGCGGGGCCATGTCTGGACTAAGGCGCTCTGGTGGGCGAGTTCTACGGGAGCGGCGGGGTGACCTAGCCTGAGCAGCCGCCGCTCCCCCCGAAGCCCTCTGCTTTATTACAGCAGGGGCAGACATCAACAGCTCTCCCCCCACCGCTGTATCCCCATCGTCTAAGAGGGGAGCGGGGGAGGGGAGCGCATCAGCGCGGGCTGCCGACCCATGCGCTGAGGAGCAATGACGTCCGCCGGTGCTGTTCTCGCGCCTCCCATTAAATAACGCTATATTGTAATAGTTCAGACTTTTACGCATGCAGCAATACCAATTTTGTTAACTTTTTTTTATTTTTTACATTACTTTAGGGGGAAAATGGGAAAAGGTTTTTTTAACTATTTGTTTTTAATTTTTTTCACTACTAAAAACTTTTTTGCACTTTTTTTACACACTTTATTAGCCTCCCTAGGGGATTTGAACCAGCGATCATACTAACGTATTGCAGTATATTGTCATTTTTACAGGCTTAAGTTAAGTGAAGGCAGCTCTGGGTGCCATCATTAGGCCCATGAGCTGCCATTACAATCATTGTCACCCCCTGATCTAACTGGGGGGGTGATGAAATGTCAGAGGGGGCCGCCCCCCTTTTTTCAATGCCTCAGATGCTCGCGATCGACCGCAGCATTTGAGGGGTTAAACAGCTAGGAACAGCACGATCACTGCTCCCGACTGTTAGTCCCGGGTGTCCACTGTAAAACACAGCCGACACACGCAGCATATGGAGCGCACTCTAAACATCACCACCCGCACCCGGATGTAATAGCACGTCACGGTGCACAAAGGGGTTAATGTTCTCTTTTACGCAAAAATAATAATTGCAAGAAATTGGATGGCTGGTAAATCCCCAATTGTTATGGATTGGTTGAAGTTGGTTAAGACAATTAAAGAATATGAGAAAATAAGAGCAGACAAGAAAAATTGTATAAAAAAAGTGGGAGGAAATATTGGGGATATGGAATTGATTGGTGTTCTATAGGAAGGTATAATTATTATTTTATCATAAGAAGGTTATAATTTTATGGTACTTAATGATCTTTGGGGTGGGAGGGGGATGGGATTGGGGAGATATATGTTGCCTGATGTAAATTGTGCAGATAAATTGTTGAGCATTATGATATTTATAATCACTGGATATTGAAATGTTGTAATGTTTTTATTACTGAAATTCAATAAAGATATGTGAAAAAAAACAAAAAAACATTTGATGTGTGTTAGAATGTAAGGTAAGTGTGAGGTCATCAGTGATGTCATAATTCACCGTCTCTATAAAAGCTGCAGATCAGTCACATTCCGTTGAGCCGCTATAGACCAATAGTTTCTTGCTTTTTGGTACGTCGCTCTCACTTGACTTTTTCTTGAGTCCTGTGACTTCTAGAAATCTTGCTTTATCCAGAAGCTTCAGATCCACGATTCAGAGGTAAGAGGAGAACATGTAGAATGTTTCTTGTGAAGTAATGCAGCGAGTTCCATGTGCTGCCACTGTAAGAATGTTTCTCTTTCACCCTCTTACTGGGTTAGATTCTAAGGTCAGGCGCAATAAATGAAATACAAGATTGAGTGTATGAAAATGTATATTGTATAAAGAGTGAAATGACTGTTAGTTATTCTGAGACTTCTATGGAGATTTGTACATAGCGACAGCCATAAACAAGGAACTTTACAGAGACACTTTTGCCTTATCATCAACAATTACATGGCAGGTTATAGTTACCATCCATGGTCTCCCCACAGTCCGGGAAGTCTCCTTTCCAGTATGTCCCTCCTCAAGTGGCCTCCCAAGTGGCTGCCCTCATGTCATGCTTGGGTCTTTTATGCCCCCTTGTCTGCCCCTCTTTGAGACAAATAGTGTGACCTTCCTGATAAAAAGAACTTCCCCCCTCATGTAACATGCGGATATAGAATACTGGTGCCACTTATCAACCACCTTTAGCATTTATGACATCCTGAGTTTGTCCATGGGTAAGACTGGGTTCACAATACTGGTTAGCACCTGTAAGAGATACCTGTGAACCTCGGGGTCATTTATTGTGAGAATCAGGGTAAACAATAGGAATCTTGCAAACTGATGAGACACATTTCATTAAGAAACGCAACTATACCCATGATCCTCCATCTTTGATTTACCCAAATAAAATACCCTATATAATATTACATATAACCTTATATGTGGCTTTCATTTTCTGAAACCTTTAAATTCTTACACCACCAGAGGGCGCAGTGTAGAGGAGTGCCGCTGTCTCCTCTGGCTGCACTGTCCTGTCTCTGCCTTGGGAGGGCGCTCTTAATGCAGTTATCACATGTTTATTGGGGAGGGGGCTGATAATTGAGGACAGAGAAGTCTAGAATCTATTTTATTTTTGGAAGATGATTTAGAAACAAGTAACCACACAATGATTTCTCGCCTCAGCAGATTTGTGGATATGAAGATCATGAATAGAAAACATCAGACATTCTGTGTGGACACAAATCAAGAGCTCAGAAATGCTTTGGACACCTGGGATTTGGTGGAAGAAGACGTCTTAGGAGCCTGTGTCCCTTATTTCATCCAGGAGAAGGTGGCTGAAGATCTCTTCACTTATACGGATGTGTTTCAGAAAGCCATTCTGAGTAGCCTGTTACCATCTCAATACAACGCCGCCATGTGCCGCTTCTTCATCAGAGTCATTCAGTACAGAAGAGACGCGGCACACTACCTGAAGGAATATATAATCAATGTGCTATGTGAGCACTTGAAGGTGGAGTACATGAAGGGACAATACTATTCCTACGCCATGACTAAGAAGGTTATTGTCTGGCTGAGCATCCTCCATCTTGAAGCGGTGGTCGGGGAACTGAGATACAACATCGTTTATGAGGATTTCAATGCTGCCATTGTCGACACTTTGACAGAAGTGACATCTCTGTGTGCTACAGTCATCATGCCACACATCTTGGACATGCTGCCAGTGCTGGGCCAAGTGGTCAAAAATGCTCCTGACCAACTATCTAAGGAGACGTTGTGCTATGCTATAAGACGTTTATGCGGCAGCATCCAAGAATATATTGTGAAGGGTGGCAGCTGCAAAGTGCAACTTATGAAGGCCATAAGCAACATGAAGGCCAACATTTCCACCTGGTTGCCTGATGTCCATGCTGAGCTTCAAGACTCCACCAAAGTTGCCCTGGAATTCTTTACTGTACCCGAATCATCGGAAAACCAGCCGACCGAGCCAGGCAATGACGAGTTACAGACCCTTCCTCACGCCGAGCTCCTAGAAAAGTACAGGGAGCAATTTGCTGTGGAGAATAAGGAACTGGAAGATACAGAGAAGCAGCGTATTGGGATGAACATGCTTGTGACATCTCTGGTATCTGGCAGGAAAATAACAAAAGATTTCCTTCAGTTTCTGCTCAATGCCCTGAAGAATGCGGACCCAAAGGCCAAAATGACAGCAGCTATGTTCTTCAATGAGGCTTTGAAGCATCCAAGACTTATAAAGCAGAAATACCAAGAGTGCGCAATCCAACATCTGCTGAAGATCATAGAAGAGGACGATAACATCTTGTGCAGCATCGCCATGGAGGCACTGGGGAATGCCACCACCGGAGCTACAAGACTGGTGGAGAGCTACAAGAATAAGATCATTGCCCACATGGAGTTTAGACTATCAAAAACCAGCAGCATCAAGATCATCATGGCGGCACTGAGGGCGCTGTCCTCCATTATCAGACGCCTGAAGCTTTCTGTCCTCAGTAGACAATTCATTAAAATATCCCGGGAGCATATGGACTATCCGGATGGAGAAGTCCAGATTGCGGCCATAAACCTGTTAAGGGATCTGACAGAGAGCTGCCGCCTTCTGCTATTTGGATATTTTACAGACAACGTCAGGAGCTGTATACCAACTTTACTCCTGAAATTACATAGTGACAACCAGGAGATAGTAGCAGCCAGTACTTCATCTCTGCAGAGCTGCCTCTCCTACATCAAAGGAGCCAACATTCGGGGATTTTTCCGGACGGAAATCTCTCCAAACATCAATGACCTGAAATCCATCTACAGCTGTCTGGCTCATAACCACCCAAAATTGATGAAGACCATGCTCCTCCAGATCCCAAGCTATCTGGTCAACTCAGAGGACAAGGAGGCTGTAGTCAGACATGTTGAATTTCTTAAAGATGCCATCAACCATGATGTCATGTAAGACCTGGACTTATATAGTCTCAGCCTAGCTCTGGCCACACTGCACTGCGAAGGCTTCTCATGTAATATCAGAAAAGCCAATGAAAGGGCCGTCTCCATTCTGGCCACCAAGTGGTTTTACATCGGCAGTGCCAACAAATAAAATGCATTTATCAGGGATGAACCGCTGAGGACAGAGACATCAAGGTTGTAGATCACTTCCCCATGTACTATCCAATGGTTGTGAACATCAATATCAGCTGTCAAGACTTGAACATCAATATTAACATCTAGGGGGCAGAGCTAGCAGTCTGACTTGCGAACGAGCCTCAGGCCTACATCGAGGAGTGTGAACAAGGTGCAGACTCACCGGCCGGTGGAGTCCAGCGATGCCAGTTATCCGTCAACATTAGATGACGGAGACCAAGGACTTAGCTGGCGAGACAGACTATACAGTCAGTGTATGGGCAGCATGGTGGTGCAGTTTGGGGAATATGCCCGTCATCAGATCATAGAGACGGTGTATAATAACAACTCCACATATAATATACAGATGTAATGACACGTCAAAAAATAAAAGTCTACTCTGTTTTATATTGAAATTAATGGGTGTGCAGCCTGCAAGTGACTGAAGCTAATAAAAAGTATAGAGCACTCATTGTTTTTTATTGTAGACTAGATACTTGAATTTTTTACACTGAGATTCATATCGTAAAAGGTTTTTAAGCGGGTCACAAATGGTACAAAAGGTACACAAGAATAGAGGCCGAGCTGCAGTTCTGCTGAACGGCCGCTATGCAGTGGTCGGAACCATCTGCTTCCGGCAGTGTTGTCCAATGCCCGGAGGCAGCTGGACTGGCAGATCGGTGCGGGGTCTCGTGTAGTAACGATTGTTTTCCCCATACATTACTGATGATTGCTCCTTGTGATACGCTGTATCGTCGATTGGCGCTGGTTTTAATGGTCAGTATCGGGACATCTAAAAGGACCTTTATTTCCTCAGACACCACCATAATTAGGCATTGGAACCAACCCTTCCACCTTAGCGGGTAAAGATTAACCATCTAAAAGGTTCACTATATACACATAAGGGCTAAAGGTGAAAACACAGAGGTGCTCACCATATATCCAGCGTATAACTGTGTCCTCCAAATCTTAGGAGTGCATGGAGCAGGAGTTGTTCTAGATTCCTGTTTATATCCCAGACACGTTCATACCATTTTAGACAATGAATCGACATATCGCAAACTTGTGGCGAAACCAAGCACCACATGTAAAGAACCTTTAAAAAATCTGCTAGAAGAAGGAATTGAATTAGAAGTATTAGCCAAGAAACAGGCTGAATACTTACTGATAGAATTCCCTATTGTTCCCATATTCCATGGGATGCCAAAAATCCATAACTTTTCATGGTCTTGAAACTTGGGTTATCTGTGACATAGTTGGCTAGTACTCCTGCAAACAGTCCTGCCATCAGGGTAGTACCGCTGGTACTACTGTCAGGGGCCTGGCCACAAAAGTAAAATAAAGGGGGCAGCTGCCGCTCATCAAGGTTATGATCAGCGGTAATTGGTTTGTAGAAAGGAATGGGACCCATGCAGGGGCCAGAAGCAGCGGCCAGCTCTGCAACTTGGTGAGTGACTCTGTTTTAAAGCAGCAGATTCAGTTTAATTATTTTTTTATGTTGCCCCTTCTCTCCCACCTTCCCACCGGTCTCTCTCCCCTTCCCACCGGCCTCACTCCCCTTTCCACCGGTCTCTCTCCCCTTCCCCTCCCCAGACCCCGGTCAAGCGTCATATCCACTCTGGCCCAACTCCCGCCTCAGCCACCTTCCGTTCTCTTAGCCTACTCCTCCGCCCGCTCACAGAGTCCCTGGCACTTTGCGTCCTGCTCCCATCCCACGACTTTCCGTTGCCACCTCTCCAAATCCCCTAATAATGGGGGACCCAGATGTATTTCCTCAAATGGATTCCACTGACTGTATGAAGCCCAGAAATTTCTGATGGCGGGCCTGCCTGCATACCACATATTCCGGCAATCAAGGCAATGGAATTCCATTTGCGGAAATACACCAGGTATTCCAAATATCTACAAGAATTTATTTTAATGTGAGTGGAGTATCTGCGCTCACATAATTACTTCTGCCTTGATAGTGTTATTTTATTGCAGATAGAAGACGCCCTGATGGGGTCAAAATTCTCCCTCTCCATGGACAATTTGTTTATGACATGGTGGGAGAACAACATTTTTTCAGCCAATAATCCCTTTTACGAGTGGATTGTGTGGGATGGACGATACATCGATGACTTTTTTTTTGTTTAGGGGTCGTGATGTGGCGTCTGTACCACCATTTATGGAATACAATAAAACCAATATATTTAATTTACAATGTTACAGGCTCGGCATCCATGGATTCTGTTACATTCTTTGAGATTATGTTACAGGGGAATTGTAATACAGAAAAGGAATAATTTTGTGAACCCTCTTCGGGCACACAAAATTGTTGCTAATTAACATCCCCCATATGTCTATTTTAGTTTGGCATTGTTTTTTGAACATCCTTTTATTTTTCTATGACATCACAAGGCTTAGAACTTTAGCAGCAATTTCTCACATTTTCAAGAAAATTTCAAAAGGCCATTTTTACAGGGACCAGTTCAGTTGTGAAGTGGCTTTGAGGGCCTTATATATTAGAAACCCCCAAAAAGTCACCCCATTTTAAAAACTTCACCCCTCAAAGTATTCAAAACAGCATTTAGAAAATGTCTTAACCCTTTACACATTTCACAGGAATTAAAGCAAAGTAGAGGTGAAATTTACAAATTTCATATTTTTTTGCAGAAATACATTTTTAATACAATTTTTTTTATAACACAGAAGGTTTTACCAGAGAAATGCAACTCAATATTTGTTGCCCAGTTTCTGCAGTTTTAGGAAATATCCCACATGTGGCCCTAGCATGCTACTGGACTGAAGCACCGGCCTCAGAAGCAAAGGAGCACCTAGTGGATTTTGGGGCCTTATTTTTGTTAGAATACATTTTAGGCATCATGTCAGGTTTGAAGGGCTCTTGCGGTTCCAAAACAGTCAAAATCCCCCAAAAGTGACCCCATCTGGGAAACTACACACCTCAAGGAAATTATCTAGAGGTACAGTGAGCATTTTGACCGCACAGGTTTTTTACAGAAATTATTGGAAGTAGGCCATGAAAATTAAAATCAACATTTTTTCAAAGAAAATGTAGGTTTAGCGATTTTTTTTCTCATTTTCACAAGGACTAAAGGAGAAAAAGCACCGTAAAATTTGTAAAGCAATTTCTCCCGAGTAAAAAAATACCCCACATGTGGTAATAAATGGTTGTTTGGAGACACGGCAGGGCTTAGAAGAGAAAGAGCGCTATTTGGCTTTTGGAGCTCAAATTTAGCAGGAATGGTTTGCGGAGGCCAGGTCACATTTACAAAGCCCCTGAGGGGACAAAACAGGGGAAAACCCCCACAAGTGACCCCATTTCGGAAACTACACCCATTGAGGAAATTATCTAGGGGTATAGTGAGTGTTTTGACTCCACAGGTTTTTTGCATAAATTATTGGAAGTAGGCCCTGAAAATGACAATCTAACTTATTTCAAAGAAAATGTAGGTTTAGCTAATTTTTTCTCATTTCCACAAAGACTGAAGGAGAAAAAGCACCATAAAATTTGTAAAGCAATTTCTCCCGAGTAAAACAATACCCCACATGTGGTAATAAACGGCTGTTTGGACACACGGCGAAGCTGAGAAGGGAAAGAGCGCTATTTGGCTTTTGGAGATCACATTAAGCAGGAATGGTTTGCGGAGGCCATGTCACATTTACAAAGCCCCTGAGGGGAAAAAACAATGAAAACGCCCAAAAAGTGACACCATTTAGGAAACTACACCTCTTGAGGAATTCCTCTAGGGGTGTAGTGAGCATTTTGACTCCACAGATTTTTCATAGAATTTATTAGAATTCGGGCAGTGAAAATAAAAACAATCCTTTTTCTTCAATAAGACGTAGCTTTAGCTCAAATTTTTTCATTTTCGCAACAAATAAAGGAAAAAAAAGAACCCAACATTTGTAAAGCAATTTCTCCCGAGTACGGCAATACCCCATATGTGGTCATAAACTGCTGTTTGGGCACACGGCAGGGCTCAGAAGGGAAGGACCGCCATTTGGAGTGCAGATGTTGCTGGATTGGTTTCTGGGCGCCTGTGGGCCCAAAACAGTGGAAACCCCCCAGAAGTGACCCCATTTTGGAAACTACACCCCTCAATGCATTTACCTAGGGGTGTAGTAAGCATTTTAACCCTGCAGGTGATTGGCAGAAATTGGTGTGCACTCGATGTTGCAGAGTGAAAATGGGATTTTTTTCCATAGATATGCCAATATGCGGTGCCCAGCTTGTGCCATCATAACAAGACAGCTCTCTAATTTTTATGCTGGGTTTCCTGGTTTTAGAAACACACTACATGTGGCCCTAATCTCTTGCCTGGACAGTCGACCAGGCTCAGGAGTGAAAGCGTACCATGTAAAATTGAGGCCTAATTTGGCGATTTACAAAGTATTGGTTCACAACTGCAGAGGCTCTGATGTGAAATAATAAAAATAAACCCCTGAGAAGTGACCCCATTATGGAAACTGCACCCCTCAAGGCATTTATTAAGGGGTGTAGTGAGCATTTTCACCCCACAGGTCTTTTCCATAAATGAATGCGCTGTGGATGGTGCAAATTCAAAATTTATATTTTTCCCTAGATATGCCATTCAGTAGCAAATATGTCGTGCCCAGCTTATGCCACTGGAGAGACAAACCCCAAAATTTGCTAAAAGGGTTCTCCCGGGTATGACGATGCCATAAATGTGGAAGGAAACTGCTGTTTGGGGACGCTGTAGGGTTCAGATGGGAGGAAATGCCATTTGGCTTTTGGAGCGTGGGTTTTGCTTGGTAGTAGTTTTGTTTGGAGTCTTACTGGTGTTTCCGTTTATAATGTGGGGGCATATGTAAGCCGGGCAGGGTATAAAAGGGGCATAGTCAGGTGGTATAATAATGGGGTAAAAAAACCAATAAAATGATCCATAGATGTGTGTTACGCTGTGACACAATCCTTTCTGCACAGGCCAGTGTCGCACTGATATATGGCGTCCTTTATTATCCCCCTTTTGATCCACACTCCGCGCCTTTGTAGTTTGGGGAATTTTGCTAGGAAGTGTTGTCCTGGTATAATACGGGCACCGTCGCTTCCAGCGGATATGTTTGGGCCCTCCCTTTCCTGGTTCCCTAATTTTAGGTCCTTGATAAATCGCCTCTTCAAACAGAAGAAATGTTCCCCTCGGGCACAACTGCATATTTTTTTATTTCCTGACTTATTGGAGCCATAACTAATTTTATTTTTCATAGACGTAGCGGTATGAGGGCTGGTTTGTTGCGGGACGAGCTGTAGTTATTATTGGTACCATTTTGGGGTACATGCAACTTTTTGATCACCTTTTATCCTATTTTTTGGAAGGCCAGGTAAACAAAAAAACGCAATTCTGGCACAGCTTTTGTCTTTTTTTTTTATACAGCGTTCACCATGCGTTATAAATTACATGTTAACTTTATTCTGCGGGTCAGTACGATTCCGGCGATACCTATTTTATAGGACTTTTTTATGTTTTACAACTTTTTGCACAATAAAATTACTTTTGTAAAAAAAAATGTATTTTTTCTGTCGCCAAGTTGTGAGAACCATAACTTTTTAATTTTTTTATCGACGGAGGTGTATGAGGGCTTGTTTTTTGCGGGACGAGCTATAGTTTTTATAGGTACCATTTTTGGATACGTGCGACTTTTTGATCACTTTTTAACATTTGTAGGGCAAAGTGACAAAAAAACAGAAACTCTGGTAACGTTTTTTACATTTTGTTTTTTACGCTGTTCACCGCGTGCAATAAATAATATAATATTTTGATACCTCAGGTGGTTACGGTCGCGGCGATATCAAATACATATGGTTTATTATTATTTTTCAATAATAAAGGACTTGATAAGAGTAAAAGGGGGATTGTGTTTTATTTGATTACTTGAAACTTTTATTGTTTTCAAACTTTTATTATTTGCACTTTTTTTTACACTTTTTTATACTTTTTTTACACTTTTTCTCAAGTCCCACTAGGGGACTTGAAGGTCCAACGGTCAGATTTTTTTTTTTATAATACATTGCACTACCTATGTAGTGCAATGTATTAGATCTGTCAGTCATTCACTGACAGCAAGCCGATTAGGCTTCGCCTCCCGGCGGGGCCTAAATCGGCTTCCGTAATGGCAGAGCAGGAGACCATTGTGTCTCCTGTTGCCATAACAGCAGTCGCCAGTCCTGATTGCCTGTCAGGGCTGGCGATCTGCTAGTAACCGCTACGATGAAGCAATCACTTTCGATTGCTGCATCGAAGGGGTTAATGGCAAGGATCGAAGCTAGCTCCGGTTCCTGCCGTTACAGGTGGATGTCAGCTGTACAGTACAGCTGACTTCCACCGCTGATGACGCCGGATCAGCTCCTGACCCGGCGCCATCTTGCCGGCAGCTACGGAAGCCGATCAGGCTCCGCCGCCGGGCGGATCTTGACCGGCTTCGGTGCTAGGCAGACCGGGAGGCCAGTATTAGGCCTCCGGTTGCCATTGCAGCCACCGTAACCCCGGCAATTTCATTACTGGGGTTCCGATGAGCTGCAAACACCTTAAGTGCAGCGATTTGAGCGCTGCACTTAAGGGGTTAATGGCGGGGATCAAAGCTAATTTCGGTCCCCGCCGTTACACCCGGTTGTCAGCTGTTAGATACAGCTGAGATCCGGTGATGATGGCACCGGCTCATCTTCTGAGCCGGTCCCAAACATTCGGCGTATATGTACGGCAAGATGCGGGAAGTCAATGCTTTCCATGACGTACATTTACGGCAAATGTCGGGAAGGGGTTAAAGGTTATGAACACCTTTTGAAACTTTTTTTTTTTTTTAAATGTCAGTCAGTGTGTTTTGTGCAACTTTATAATTAGTTTTTATTAAAAAATCTGTTTACTTTTTGAGATACAGCTGCTCTGTTACCTGTATACAGAGAAGCTGTATCCTACGCTGAATCCTGAACTTGTCAGGTCTGTGGGACTGATGGGTTCAGTGTCAGCGGGTCCTGTGTGTCCTGTGTGTCTGACATGCTGGATCCACCTGTAATACATCACATCTAAGTTAGATGTGATAGATTATAGGTGGATACAGTCGACTACTCTATTGATACCGCCAATAAAACGAAAACCTTGTGAAACGGAGACAAACAGAAACCATTAGCAACGGAAGCGTTACCATTGAAATGGTAACAGAATGCTATGGTTTCCGTTTGGTTTCCGTTCGTAGGTTCCCCTGACGGAAAGGTCTGACGGAACCCATGAACGGAACCACGATGCAGGTGAGAACGAAGCCTAATTATTACTGTATGATCTTTACAGATGGTGGAGGGTACTATTTTTTGGGGTATAAGCAACTCCCAGAATATGATTACCATAATTCTGGTCATACTGGAAGCTGCTAACCTGACTTTGCAAATGATCTCTGTACTGAAATGTATTTGTACTGAGCTTTGTTCTGGTCCTGTATTCATGTACTGAGCTTGGTTCTGGTGCTGTATCTATCTAATGAGATTTGTTCTGGAACTGTACATATGTAATGAGCTTGGTTCTGGTGTTGTGTATAGAACTATATTGCTTGTAAAATGTACAAATGTTTTTATGCTCGGGTTACATAAAAAAAATTTGGAAAATAAATGACACGTCATTGATTGGTAGAGAAAACAAACATGGCGAGGGTGGAAGGAGATGTCGGGAAAGAGGTTGGGGGGGCGCCAAACTGAATCTTTGCCCCGGGTACTGGAGAACCTAGCTACGACCTCTGCTATGTGTGTTGTATGTATGTGTCTGTGTGTGTGTGTGTGTGTGTGTGTGTGTGTGTGTATATGTTCCAGTATGTGTGTGTATATGTGTACATATGTCTCTATGTTAGTGTATATATATTTATGCCTCTGTGTGTGTTTATATATGTGTGGGTATAGTCAGGGCCGTCGTCAGCACCCGGCGAACCCGGGCAAGTTCCAGGGCCCATTACCCTTGGGGGGGCCCACTCGGCCGCCGGGTGCTGTCGCTGCTGTCATCACGGCATCACTGTCCATATATGGACAGTCCGTGAAATTCATGGACAGTCCGTGAAATGAGAGGACTTTTGGCAACTGTCCGGAATAAAAAGAATGCGTCCGTGATTTCTATATTTTTTTGTTGTGCAAGGAGCTGCACATATGCCAGTTGTGGCTGCGTGATGACCTCTCATGTAGAACATTGTTAGCAGCCTTCCCAGCCTCCGCGCACCACGTCTGGTCTGTAGTACTAGCAGGGGCCTCCTACCCGCCAGAGAGGACAACGGAGAGGAGGAAATCCGACAGCGGAGAGAGTGCGGCTTGGCTGGGACCTGACAGGTGACACAGGAGAATCTATGCAGAGCAGGACGCTGGGCTGCCGTTACTTCAGCTTGTACTGCTGATATGTGAAGCCCCTGCCTGGTGGCTTGCTCTGTATCTAATTCACTGCCCAGCAGCTGTACAGGTCAGCAGCACCCGGCTCCTTCACTGTGTCTGCACCACTGACCTGCATAGCTGCTGCTGCTGCTAAAATGTCTACTAAACCCTGTACAGCCCAGTACTCCCTTGATAGCCCCTTCAGTTCCTAATCTCCCTCTGTACACCCCTCCCCCCAGCACTGGAGCACCACCCCGTGCTGAAGAAGTCAGAGGAGACAGAAGTTGCCGAAGAAGCAGTCTACAGGAAGGAGATAAGTGTCAATGTGTCTAAAGACAAAGAGGTGACTGGAGTGTGACTCAATGTATGTATGTATGTATGTATGTATCCAAGAAAAAGAGACTGGAAGCAGCACTCAGCAAAAAAATGTGAATTTATTCACCCAACACAGCAACGTTTCACTTCCTCCATGGAAGCATTTTCAAGCAATGAATGAAAACCACACATTGACATATATAGACAGAGCCACAGCCCAATTAACAGGTGTAATGAATCGTAGTAGTTATACAATGTATCAAAAAATACGATATATTATAAAAGTGTAGCAAAAAGTATAGTGCAGAAACATACGAGTCAATCACTGACATTTAGATGTAGATAATCACAACTGTATTAAGTGACATGTATGTGCATATAATAGTGAAAACATATTAATTACAGATTAATCAACAATCACAGTATGATACACAGAAGCTGGCACTCACCAATCTAGGTAAACAAGGACCATCTGTCCACGAGAAGTCAGTGAAAAAAGAAAAAAGAAAAAGAATTCCGGCGCCATAATCGCCATATTGCGCATGCCCCAACTCACACCGTCTATTGGCTGCTGCCAACACGTGCAAAACAAAGCACTATGACCCTGTACATCGCAGTCTGATTACAACATCATAGAGGGGCCGCAGTCCCGCGCAGGCGCAATGCGATAAAACGCTTTAGCCACGCCATAGTGAAAACTGGAAAACTTGCCAGTAATGCGATACCATTCTCGGGATGTATGCGCAGCAATGGCTGAAAAAGAACCCTGCACGGAGAGATATATATCACATCAGTATTCACAAAATATGTGGTAAGAATGTAGGTAGATAAAGATAGTAAATAACATCACAATGAAGTTTTATTAAAACCCAAAAGACAAGGTATCCCCCAAATGAATCAATCAAGGGAATACCGTCATATGAAGAATCTCGACATGCAAATATGTCAGATCCTCATCCCGGATACATTTTAGGTTACTTCGTGTTTCAAGTTATGAGAAAAAAAGAGCTTATTCCCCTATCAACTACCCCCCTATTAATTCTGGTACACAATATATATCATCCGTGCAGGTCAGCGCTGTAGCATCTTCTACACAGTAGAGACCTTTCTTGAAACTCTTGAACATTCTCGTAGGCAGAATAAAGTACAAAACATATAAAAGTAGCCTTCCTAATACCAGTTGGTAAGTGTCCTTCAGTGTTAATCTCAACATCTCAAAGTCTTCAATCTACAAGACAAAAGAGAATCAAATTCCAGTCTCTTTTTCTTGGATATATGCATGAGGAGCTCGTCACTCCTTGATATTTTGAAGCTAGCACCAACCGTTTCTGGCTATTGACACAGTGCTGCTCCTATGTTTGGATCTTCTGTATGTATGTATGTATGTAGTGTGTGTGTAATGGCTCTATATGTGTGTGTATATGTAGTTTGTGTGTGTATGTAATATTTGTGCGAGTGCGTGTGTATATTTGTGTGCATTTTGTATATATATGTAGTGTGTGTGTAGTGTATGTGTGCAGTATGTATGTGTGCAATGTGTGTATATGTAGTATGTGGGCAGTATGTATGCATGTATGTATGTATGTATGCAGTATGTATGTGTGCAGTATGTATGTGTGCAGTGTGTATGTGTGCAGTGTCTATGTGTGCAGTGTGTATATGTGCATTGTGTGTATATGCAGTGTGTGGGCAGTATGTTTGTATGTGTGCAGTATGTATGTATGTATTTATTCAGTATGTATGTGTGCAGCATGTATGTATGTATGTATTTATTTATTCAGTGTGTATGTGTGCAGTATGGATGTGTGCAGTATCTATGTGTGTATGTGTGCAGTATGTATGTGTGTATGTATGTATGTATATGTGCAGTATGTATATGTGTGCAGTATGTATATGTGCATTGTGTGCATCTGTAGTGCATGGGCAGTATTTATGTATGTGTGCAGTATATATATGTGCAGTGTGAGTATATGTAGTGTGTGGGCAGTATGTGTGTGTGCAGTATGTATGTGTGCAGTATGTATGTATGTATGTGTGCAGTATGTATGTATGTATGTATGCAGTATGTATGTGTGCAGTATGTATGTGTGCAGTATGTATGTGTGCAGTGTGTATGTTTGCAGTGTGTATATGTGCATTGTGTGTATATGCAGTGTGTGGGCAGTATGTTTGTGTGTGTGCAGTATGTATGTATGTATTCAGTATGTATGTGTGCAGCATGTATGTATGTATGTATTCAGTGTGTCTGTGTGCAGTATGGATGTGTGCAGTATCTATGTGTGCAGTATGTATGTGTAATATGGATATATGTATGTGTCCAGTATGTGTATGTGCAGTGTGTGCAGTATGTATGTGTGCAGTATGTGTATATGTAGCGTGTGGGCAGTATATATGTATGCATGTATGTCTGCAGTATGTATGTATGTATGTATGTGTGCAGTATGTATATGTGCAGTATGTATATAGGTATGTATGTGTGCAGTATGTATGTGTGTGTGTGCAGTATGTATGTGTGTGCAGTATGTATATGTGCAATATGTATGTATGTATGTGTGCAGTATGTGTAGTGTGTGCAGTATGTATGTGTGCAGTATGTATGTGTTCAGTGTGTATATATGTAGCGTGTGGGTAGTATATATGTATGCAGTGTGGGCAGTATGTATGTGTGCAGTATGTATGTGTGCAGTATGTATGTGTGTGTGCAGTATGTATGTGTGTGCAGTATGTATATGTGCAATATGTATGTATGTATGGATGTATGTGTGCAGAATGTATGTGTGCAGTATGTATGTATGTATGTATGTGTGGAGTATGTATGTGTGTGTTTGCAGTATGTATGTGTGTGCAGTATGTATGTATGTATGTATGTATGTATGTGTGCAGTATGTATGTGTGTGCAGTATGTACAGTGAAGGAAATAAGTATTTGATCCCTTGCTGATTTTGTAAGTTTGCCCACTGTCACAGACATGAACAGTCTAGAATTTTTAGGCTAGGATAATTTTACCAGTGAGAGATAGATTATATAAAAAAAAAAAAAAGAAAATCACATTGTCAAAATTATATATATTTATTTGCATTGTGCACAGAGAAATAAGTATTTGATCCCTTTGGCAAACAAGACTTAATACTTGGTGGCAAAACCCTTGTTGGCAAGCACAGCAGTCAGACATTTTTAGTAGTTGATGATGATGGCCCACTCCTCTTTGCAGATCATCTGTAAATCATTAAGATTTTGAGGCTGTCGCTTGGCAACTCCGATCTTCAGCTCCCTCCATAAGTTTTCGATGGGATTAAGGTCTGGAGACTGGCTAGGCTACTCCTTGACCTTAATGTGCTTCTTTTTGAGCCACTCCTTTGTTGCCTTGGCTGTATGTTTTGGGTCATTGTCGTGCTGGAAGACCCAGCCACGGGCCATTTTTAATGTCCTGGTGGAGGGAAGGAGGTTGTCACTCAGGATTTGACGGTACATGGCTCCATCCATTCTCCCATTGATGCGGTGAAGTAGTCCTGTGCCCTTAGCAGAGAAACACCCCCAAAACATAATGTTTCCACCTCCATGCTTGACAGTGGGGACGGTGTTCTTTGGGTCATAGGCAGCATTTCTCTTCCTCCAAACACGGCGAGTTGAGTTAATGCAAAAGAGCTCAATTTTAGTCTCATCTGACCACAGCACCTTCTCTCAATCACTCTCAGAATCATTCAGATGTTCATTTGCAAACCTCAGACGGGCCTGTACCTGTGCCTTCTTGAGCAGGGGGACCTTGCGGGCACTGCAGGATTTTAATCCATTACGGCGTAATGTGTTACCAATGGTTTTCTTGGTGACTGTGGTCCTAGCTGCCTTGAGATCATTAACAAGTTCCCCCCGTGTAGTTTTCGGCTGAGCTCTCACCTTCCTCAGGATCAAGGATGCCCCATGAGGTGATATTTTGCATGGAGCCCCAGATCGATGTCGATTGACAGTCATTTTGTATGTCTTCCATTTTCTTACTATTGCACCAACAGTTGTCTCCTTCTCACCCAGCGTCTTACTTATGGTTTTGTAGCCCATTCCAGCCTTGTGCAGGTCTATGATCTTGTCCCTGACATCCTTAGAAAGCTCTTTGGCCTTGCCCATGTTGTAGAGGTTAGAGTCAGACTGATTAATTGAGTCTGTGGACAGGAGTCTTTTATACAGGTGACCATTTAAGACAGCTGTCTTTAATGCAGGCACCAAGTTGATTTGGAGCGTGTAACTGGTCTGGAGGAGGCTGAACTCTTAATGGTTGGTAGGGGATCAAATGCTTATTTCTCTGTGCACAATGCAAATAAATATATATAATTTTGACTAAGTGATTTTCTGTTTTCTTTTTTATATAATCTATCTCTCACTGGTAAAATTAACCTAGCCTAAAAATTCTAGACTGTTCATGTTTTTGACAGTGGGCAAACTTACAAAATCAGCAAGGGATCAAATACTTATTTCCTTCACTGTATATGTGCATTGTGTGTATCTGTAGTGTGTGGGCAGTATTTATGTATGTGTGCAGTATATATATGTGCAGTGTGTGTGCAGTATGTATGTGTGCAGTATGTATGTGTGCAGTGTGTGTATATGTAGCGTGTGGGCAGTATATATGTATGCAGTGTGGGCAGTATGTATGTATGTATGTATGTATGTGTGCAGTGTGTGAATATGTAACATGTGTGCATTATGTATAGGTATGTATGCAGTGTGTAGATGGTGTGTGCAGTATGTTTGTATGTATGTATGTATTAGAAACAGGGAGAGAACCTCCAGCTCACTGGTCTGCGTCTCCAGCAGCGTCACTCGGATCCCCGCGACGGCCCCCCGGTAAGGAACAGCAATGTAGGAGAAAAAATGATCCAGCGCTGATAGTAATTTAAAAGGGAAATGAGAGTCCCATGTTTATTGAAGAAAGATCTTAAAATCGGAGGGGAGACGCAGTCTCAAGGTGCAAGTAGTCAGGGTAGATACCCAAGCCTACGCGTTTCGAACGCGATCTGCGTTCTTAATCATGGCAAGTATGTAAGTATGTGTGCATTGTGTAGATGTAGTGTGTGCAGTATGTACACTACCATTCAAAAGTTTGGGGTCACCCAGACAATTTTGTGTTTTCCATGAAAACTCACACTTATATTTATCAAATGAGTTGCAAAATGACTAGAAAATATAGTCAAGACATTGACAAGGTTAGAAATAATGATTTTTATTTGAAGTAATAATTTTCTCCTTCAAACTTCGCTTTGTGGGAAAGGACACAGAGACATAAGAGACTTTCTACGCCAGTTTTCACACTTTTTAAGAAATGGGGCGTGGTAAAGGCAAAGGGGCTGTGAGCCAACAAATTTATTATGATTAACCCCAGAAAACTGGCGTCAATTATAGTGAAAGTCTACGCCAGCTCCTCGCTAACATAGATTTCACTCCATGGGGCATAGCAAGGTAGAGGCCCGTGCTGGACCTCATACTTTGCCCCCCCCCCCCTTCATCTGACCAAACCCTGGCCTCCCATTGGACAGTTAAATTAAAAAAATATATATACACTACCGTTCAAAAGTTTAGGGTCACTTAGAAATTTCCTTATTTGCACAGTTTTTTTCAATGAAGATAACATTAAATTAATCAGAAATACACTCTATACATTGTTAATGTGGTAAATGACTATTCTAGCAGCAAACATCTGGTTTTTAATGCAATATCTACATAGGTGTATAGAGGCCCATTCCCAGCAACCATCACTCCAGTGTTCTAATGGTACATTGTGTTTGCTAACTGTGTTAGAAGGCTAATGGATGATTAGAAAACACTTGAAAACCCTTGTGCAATTATGTTAGCACCGCTGTAAACAGTTTTGCTGTTTAGAGGAGCTATAAAACTGACCTTCCTTTGAGCTAGTTGAGAATCTGGAGCATTACATTTGTGGGTTCGATTAAACTCTCCAAATGGCTAGAAAAAGAGAGCTTTCATGTGAAACTCGACAGTCTATTCTTGTTCTTAGAAATTAAGGCTATTCCATGCGAGAAATTGCCAAGAAACTGAAGATTTCCTACAACGGTGTGTATTACTCCCTTCAGAGGACAGCACAAACAGGCTCTAACCAGAGTAGAAAGACAAGTGGGAGGCCCCGCTGCACAACTGAGCAACAAGACAAGTACATTAGAGTCTCTACTTTGAGAAATAGATGCCTCACAGGTCCTCAACTGGCAGCTTCATTAAATAGTACCCGCAAAACGCCAGTGTCGACGTCTACAGTGAAGAGGCGACTCCGGAATGCTGGTCTTCAGGGCAGAGTGGCAAAGAAAAAGCCATATCTGAGACTGGCTAATAAAAGGAAAAGATTAATATGGGCAAAAGCACACAGACATTGGACAGAGGAAGATTGGAAAAAAGTGTTATGGACAGACGAATCGAAGTTTGAGGTGTTTGGATCACACAGAAGAACATTTGTGAGACGCAGAACAACTGAAAAGATGCTGGAAGAGTGCCTGACGCCATCTGTCAAGCATGGTGGAGGTTATGTGATGGTCTGGGGTTGCTTTGGTGCTGGTAAAGTGGGAGATTTGTACAAGGTAAAAGGGATTTTGAATAAGGAAGGCTATCACTCCATTTTGCAACGCCATGCCATACCCTGTGGACAGCGCTTGATTGGAGCCAATTTCATCCTACAACAGGACAATGACCCAAAGCACACCTCCAAATTATGCAAGAACTATTTAGGGAAGAAGCAGGCAGCTGGTATTCTATCTGTAATGGAGTGGCCAGCCCAGTCATCAGATCTCAACCCCATAGAGCTGTTGTGGGAGCAGCTTGACAGTATGGTATGCAAGAAGTGCCCATCAAGCCAATCCAACTTGTGGGAGGGACTTCTGGAAGCATGGGGTGAAATTTCTCCCGATTACCTCAGCAAATTAACAGCTAGAATGCCAAAGGTCTGCAATGCTGTAATTGCTGCAAATGGAGCATTCTTTGACGAAAGCAAAGTTTGAAGGAGAAAATTATTATTTCAAATAAAAAAGCATTATTTCTAACCTTGTCAATGTCTTGACTATATTTTCTAGTCATTTTGCAACTCATTTGATAAATATAAGTGTGAGTTTTCATGGAAAACACAAAATTGTCTGGGTGACCCCAAACTTTTGAACGGTAGTGTAAGTGAATACAGTGCAGTGAAATTCAGTGACTCACAGGTGACATCTTCTCAGAATGGAGTCGTTCATGTTCTCTTTTCTTCTTCATCCGACCCAGAACACCATGTTGACTTCCAGTCTTCTTCATCTCCAATGCCCAAGCGCGAACCACAAGATATGTCATGAAAGTGTTGATGTAACCTGTATACCACGTTCACGTGACCCAATGTGCCACGTCACAGCTTATTCAAATCATGGAAGCGTTCAGTCTACATGACTACCGCCCGTCACGGTGCGCATACCTTAGATCAAAATTTCGACATATAACTAACTCTAAACCTCATAAGCTAATTTTCTTTAGCTATTATACTAGGATGTACAATTCTATATTAAAATATTATCATATTAGTCATGTGTCCTAGTATACCCACATCCAGCGATGGGTGGGATGGGTGAAACATAGAATAGTTTTCCATGAGTTTTGGACTGCGATGTGCTGCTGATCTCCCCTTTTGGGGGTAATATACAGGGAATATGGGGGTTATATAAGGGACTCCCATCATCCCTGTATATATCAGCCATCATCCCCATATATAACCACCATTATCCGTGTATGAACCAGCCTACCATTATCTCAGTATAAAATCTCCATCACCCCTGTATATACCATTAGGGCGGGCACTGTCAGCTTGCTGTGGCGTGCGGGCATTGTGGCTAAAGAAGAAGTAAATGGGGTGGGCATTGAGGACACCGTGGACCAATAGGATGCCTGAAATGCCGGTATATGGGAGAAGTCCAGCAGAATCTGAAAATATGCCTCCTGATTGCTTAGGCTGGGTTCACACGACTTATTTTCAGACGTAAACGAGGCGTATTATGCCTCGTTTTACATCTGAAAATAAGGCTACAATACGTCGGCAAACATCTGCCCATTCATTTGAATGGGTTTGCCGACGTACTGTGCAGACAACCTGTCATTTACGCGTCGTCGTTTGACAGCTGTCAAACGACGACGCGTAAAAATACAGCCTCGTCAAAAGAAGTGCAGGGCACTTCTTTCAGACGTAATTTGAGCCGTTTCTTCATTGAACTCAATGAAGCACAGCTCAAAATTTACGGCTGTCAGAGAAGCCCCGCAAAATGCGAGGAGGAGCATTTACGTCTGAAACAAGGCAGCTGTTTTCTCCTGAAAACAGTCTGTCTTTTCAGACGTAAAAGCCTGCTATTGTGTGCACATACCCTTAAAGGCTATGTACACCTTTGCACAGTTTTTTTTTAATTGCCTTGTATGTATTTTGTAAAATAAATCACATTTCTAATTGGTCTACCATTTGTCTTCTGTACCTGCAGTGTATTTCAGTTCATGGCCAGCTGCTGTATTTAGTTATCTCTCTAAGGCCCTGTTCACACCTGCGTTGGTGTGTTTCGTTGTTCTCCTCCATCAGTGGTGCAGAACAAAGGAATAACGGAAGCAACTGTTCCGTCGCACAACGGACACCGCCACCTGCCGACAGAACCCATTGACTTTAGTGGGTTCCATTGGCTTTCCGTCAGGCGGGGGACCGTGATTTTACCAGAGACAATAGTGCAGATGTGAACGAGGCCATATCCGTCAGTCATCATCCTAATGGCAAACTGAGCAGCTCCTCCTTTGCAGGCTCATGAACAAGCATTTACTGTGGAATCTGCGCATGTGCATGGTCCTAATTACTGCATACCTCCTAACCGTCCCGGATATAGGGGGGTAGTCCAGGATTCTGGGCGCTGTTACGCTGTCCCAAGCGGCCGGTGGTATGTCTTGGTGTCAACTGTATCTGCGTCCTCAGGATGCAGATACAGTTTAATCCAATGCTAATGAAAGGGATCGTCAGCTCCCTGCTTCTGTATTAGTACCACTCGCCGAGGAATTCCCGGGCACAGCGCTACTTTAAGTGTGGAGCCCCTTGTCTCACTATCCATATATGAACATTGACGTCGGGGACTACTCCTGGAACGGAATCCACTGCCTTTGCATTGCCGATGGTCTGGCCGTGGATTCCGCTCCTAGGCGGAACCCCTGATGTCACTTTCCATATATGTACAATTACATCAAGGGCTCCTCCTGGAGAGCAATCCTTGGCCACAGCGTGGCCGACGCTCTGGACAGAGATTCTGCTCCTATAGGGAATGCCTTACGTCACTGTCCATATATGGACAGTGACGGCAGGGGCTCCTCCTGGAGTGGAATCCCTGGGGGAGTGGCACCATCTACATGGGCACTGTGTGTGACACTATCTATATGGGCACTGGCACTTTATATGTGCGCACTGGTACTAGGGGTAGCTAAGGGGGCATTAAACTGTATGGGGGCAGCTATTTGTCATTATACTGTGTAGGGGGTCCTATGGGAACATAATAATGAGTGGGCTGAACCGGGTATGTGTGGGCGGAGATTACTTAGATTAGATACTTGAAAGTTGGTAGGTATGTTTACTGGTGTGTGCTGGGGCAGAGCGAGTGTGCCTACTCCAAATTTGCAGCATAAGGCAATGAGGTTGCTTTACCACATGCCAATGCTGCAATTTTGGGAATTGCTCCCTCTAGTGACCAGCACATGGAAATGTTATAAATTAGAATCTGATTTATAATATTTCCTGACTTGTGAAAAAATTTAAAAATTAAAACAATGTTTAATCACTTATATACTAACTGTTTAACTGAAAAAAAAAAAAATTCCTAGCGACACATTCCCTTTAATACTGGCGTTTCATACACCAGTCCTATTAAACAGTTTGCTGGAGTAAGATGCAACACATTTATTAACAGGCGAACGACTCTTAATAAATGTGTCGCATCTTTTAGCTGCAACGCGGCCTGTCATCAGTACTTTCTATGTGCCGCGGCCTGCTGTACATTTAAAGTACATTTTTAAAATGTATTTTATTGTCTGATTGGGGGGGCATACAGTCTGATTGGGGGGGAGGTATCGGTCTGGCACGGACCTTTGCCTTGTTACGCCCCCCAGAGATAAATCTGTGTGGCATTATACATATAGATTTCTGCTATAATTTACATCAGTTACTGGCGTAAATTATAGTAAAATTGTTGGCCATTTCTGCTAAGCCCCGCTCATTTTTTGCCCCCAAAAATTATGACATTTGCGTATTTTGTGAATTTTCTACGCTAATAAACTGTTGTAGAAAGGTTAATATATTTCCCCCAAAGGCTACAGACCGTAATACAATATCTTAATGTAAGGATGTGTACACTTAATTGTGCTGCAACGCTTGTTGTCTCCATTCTATGTCAGTGTGGGAAGTAGATGTCCGGCCTTATGATTTTGTGATATGTAATAGACCCAGAATCCCAATCACCATACCAAAGAATGCAAAATAAAGACACAAAACATTATAATTGGGTGTTAAATGGTCAAAACTTTTATTATATTATATTACCAAACCCAAAATGGCAAACCTCCGACTCACGAAGAGTCACCCTCCAGCACGCAGGAAAGGAAAAACCCCCTGTGGGGGAAACCTCTAGGGAAACCATGGCTGGAGGATTGCCCTTCCTCTAGGCTTAGAAGGTGCCAAAATATAATTTGTAACAGAATTTATACGTTTTCTCAGATTTTTAAGGAAAGACAATACAATGAACGAACGAACGAACGAACGAACGAACGAACGAACGAACGAACGAACGAACGAACGAACGAACGAACGACATAAAACACATAGATCGGCTGATCTGGATGGCTAGGCGGGTGTCTCTCTTCCTGGGCACCCATTAAAATTAATGTGCGATCCACGGATGAGGTCCTCCAGATGCCTCCTTGTAGCATCTGTCTCCGCTCTGGCTAATAGAGGGGGATCTCCTGCTGGAAACCCCCCTCTATTACAGACAACCCGTATGAAGAGGATGTGATGAAGAAGTGGTCTGGGGTGAAGGGTTTCCCTGCTAGAACCTCCAAATTACATCAGGTCGGTATTGGTGGGGAAGTCAAGCTCAAGGTCCTCAGTCCCATCCAATATGGCGCTGAATGTGGCAGTAAAACTTTCTAATATGGAATCTTCTTTATGTCATAAACATTTGTATTTATGACATCAGCACCTTCATCATCATTACTACAGGAATTTATTACCACTGCACAACTCATACATTGTGACGTCACCCACAGTGGTCTGAAGTGTTAACCCTTTAATGACTGAAAATGAACTTAGTACAGAGGCCATAAAGCTGAATAGAACATATCAGCGGCCATAAAGGAAAAGGGATAATGCAGGGAGCATCTCCGCACAAGAACTATCCATGACAAAGAGTTCTCCAGGATGAGATAACTTATCTGCTTTCTCCAAAAACCAGCACCACACCTGTCCATAGGTTGTGTGTGGTATTACAGCTCATTACCATTCACTTCAATGGAGCTAACCTGCAATACCAGATACAACCTGTGGATAGGTGTGGTGCTGTTTTTGGAAGAAAGCAGCCATATTTTTATAACTCTGCACAGCTCCTGTTAGAAATAGTTAAAATAAAGTGGGGGGAGAAGGAGAAGAAGGGGAGAGGGAAAGAAGAAAGTAAAAAAAGGGAAAAAGAGGAACTCTGAGGTAAAAGATATCAAACTAGACTGAAAGGAGTCTGCTGGAGGTGCCAGATGGAAAGACATATTTCTGCCATGGGGACCAGATTAGTTGAAATGTATCTTGAAGGGGGGCTTCAGAGAGTGGGTTTTAACCCCTTCCCGCCCTATGAAGTGCTGTTGCATTGAAAAACTATGCAGTTCATCTTCGAATGCAGCGTCACAAAAACAAATTATTTAGTAAAAAATAAAACTATATAAATTTGGTATCGCCATAATCGTAACGACACGCAGAATCAAGTTATCATGCAATTCATGCCACCCGATGAACACTGTAAAATCAAAACAGAAATGGCGGAATTACAGGTTTTTTGTTCAATTCACCCCACAAAATGTAGGTTTTTTTACATTGTTTTTTTAATACTTTATATGGTACATTAGGCCGCAGGGTAAATTCCACGTAAACAGCGTCATTCATCGGTTAACTGTTTAAATGATACCAGTTCAAGTGACCTTTATCGAAAAACACTATAAGACATTTTTTCCCAATTAACCTTTTAATTGGGCCTAGCATGTGTGATACTGTCTGCTAAGCCGTTGTATCTCAGCATATTATATGTGATACTGTCTGCTGAGCCGCTGTCTCCTATCAAGTAGCAGAGCTATCAGGTGTCATAGTCTTAGGGTTCACACGCAAAGTCAAAAATGGCTGAAAATTACAGAGCTGTTTTCAGAGAACACAGCCTTTGATTTACAGCCGTTTTTGAAGCTGTAAACGTTTTTTGAGGTGTTTTTTTCTAGCTGTTTTTGGAGCTGTTTTTCCATTGACACAATGAAAAACATCTCCAAAAACGGCTCAAGAAGTGACATGCTCCTTCTTTTTACGTGCCGTTTTAAAATACAATAGGCAGATGTTTGAAGGCATTGGGCTACCGATTTTTCAGGCGTATTTGAAGGCGTTTACGCTCCGAAATACGCCTGAAAACACAGCGTGTGAATATACCCTTATAGATACGCTGTCTCAGATATATATATCTTTTTTTTTGTTTTTTTTAGGGGTGTGGGCAAAACACATGTCTTGTGGCACAAAACAGTCTGATTAGTGGGGGAGATACAGGGTCTGGCTTAGGCCTTTTGTTGCACACTCAATGTAAAATTGTACACTAGCTCGGAGCTGGCGTTGATTTCTGCTTTACATTACGCCCGTTACTGGCGTAAATGATAGTAAAATTGTCGGCCCTTTCCGCAAAGCGCCACACACTTTTCAAAAAAGTGCCAAAGGCAGCGAAAAGTGACCGAAAACTTTCCTGCACTTTTGGGATTTTTCTATGCCAGATAAGAGGCTTAGCAAGGTTAATAAATTCTTGTCTAAGGCTACAGACAGTAATACAATATCTTAATGCAAGGATCTGTACACTCAGTGTCTGACTGAGGTACCTTGGACCCACCAAAGGAAATAATTCTTGGGGGTCTACCCTTCAACTATATAGAAATAATTTAAACACTCTTAAATGTGTACTAAAAACGTGTGTTGTAAAACAAAGACCAGTATTCCCACCATATTGTGACAGATATCAGTCCTACACAGGCATTCTGCAGACCATATAAGTGAATACAGTGCAGTGAAATTCAGTGACTCACATGTGACATCTTCTTAGATTGGAGTCGTTCACGTTCTCTTTTCTTCTTCAGCTGGCCCAGAACGCCATGATGACTTCTTCCAGTCTTCTTCATCTCCAATGCCCAAGCGTGAACCACAAGATACGTCATGAAAGTGTTGATGTAACCTAGATACCACGTGTAATGATGGGGTAGGGATACAGACAGGTGAGCCCTAATCTACCCGCCTCTCAGTCCCTGCCTACTTGCACGGCCCGTCCTAGGCGACGGCGTACAACTGGGCGACGGTCCCTACGCTCAATATGTGCACGACAGACAAACAGACAAGTGTACACAGAAGCTAAGGGAAAAGTGAGCAACAGGCGTAGTGAATGAGTCGAGTCAAAACAGGAGTGTACCAGGTACCAAACACAGAGCAGGAGCGTAGTCAGTAAAGCCAGGGTCAAAATGAAGCAAGGTCAATAATAATAGCAGGAGCAGCAGAGCCAGAAAACAGGAAAGAATCACAGGCAAAGACATGCAGGAAATGAAGGTATAAATAGACCGAGGCCGGGAGCTAGAACCGTCTGGCCAGGCTGTAATAGGTTCTCCCACTCCTGAGCCTACCAGCCTGAGTGGTAGCAGATCGAGTCACTCTATCAGACCTAGGAGCAGGTGCAGACTGATTAACCACGGGCGTCGACACAGAAGCTGTGTCTGGCAGATCCTTTACACCACGTTCCCGTGATCTAATGTGCCACGTCACAGCGTATTCAAATCATGGAAGTGTCCAGTCTACATGACTACCGACTGTCATGGTGTGCAAACCTTAGATCAAAATGTTGACATATAACTAACTGACTCTAAACCTCATAGGGTAATTTTCTTTAGCTATTATACCAGGATGTAGGCGGAGGAGTAGGCTAAGAGAACGGAAAGTGGCCGAGGCGGGAGTTGGGCCAGAGTGAATATGACGCTTGACTGGGGTCTGGGGAGGGGAAGGGGAGAGAGACAGGTGGGAAGGTGGGAGCAGAGGGGCAACATGAAAAAAATTATTAAACTGAATCTACTGCTTTAAAACAGTCACTCACCAAGTTGCGGAGCTGGCCCCTGCATGGATCCCATTCCTTTCTACAAACCAATTAACGCTAATCATAACCTTGATGAGCGGCGGCTGCCCACTTTATTTTACTTTTGTGGCCAGGCCCCTGACAGTAGTACCAGCGGTACTACCCTGATGGCAGGCCTGTTTGCAGGAGTACTAGCCAACTACGTCACAGATAACCCAAGTTTCAAGACCATGCAAATTTATGGATTTTTGGCATCCCATGGAATATGGGAACAATAGGGAATTCTATCAGTAAGTATTCTGCCTGTTTGTTGGCTAATACTCCTGATCCAATTCCTTCTTCTAGCAGATTTTTTAAAGATTCCTTACATGCGGTGCTTGGTTTCGCCACAAGTTTGCGATATGTCGATTCATTGTCTAAAATGGTATGAACGTGTCTGGGATATAAAGAGGAATCTAGAACAACACCTGCTCCGTAAGATTTGGAGGACACAGTTATACGCTGGATATATGGTGAGCACCTCTGTGTTTTCACCGTCAGCCCTTATGTGTACATAGTGAACCTTTTAGAAGGTTAATCTTTACCCGCTAAGGTGGAAGGGTTGGTTCCAATGCCTAGTTATGGTGGTGTCTGAGGAAATAAAGGTCCTTTTAGACGTCCCGATACTGACCATGAAAACCAGCACCAATCGACGATACAGCGTGTCACAAGGAGCAATCATCGTTAATGTATGGGGGCAAACAATCGTTACTACACCAGACCCCGCACCGATCTGCCAGTCCAGCTGCCTCCGGGCACTGGACAACACTGCCGGAAGCAGATTGCTCAGATCACTGCATAGCAGCCGTTCGGCAGAACTGCAGCTCGGCCTCTATTCTTTGACCGGAGCCATCTACTTCCGGCAGTGTTGTCCGGTGCCCAGAGGCAGCTGGAGTGGTGGATCGGTGCGGGGTCTGGTGTAGTAACGATTGTTTGCCCCCATACATTAACGATGATTGCTCCTTGTGACACGCTGTATCGTCGATTGGTGCTGGTTTTCATGGTCAGTATCGGGACGTCTAAAAGGACCTTTATTTCCTCAGACACCACCATAACTAGGCATTGGAACCAACCCTTCCACCTTAGCGGGTAAAGATTAACCTTCTAAAAGGTTCACGCACCGATCATATACTGATGACCTATCCAGTGGATAGGTCATCAGTTGTCAGAACGTGGAAAACCCTTTTAAAGGGAAGGTGTCACGGAAATGTTTTTTTTTTATATATATATATATATATATATATATATATATATATATAATATTGCTTTTAGTATGTCATTAAAATAAATTGTATTTATTTGTGTTTTTTTTGTTGTACTTTTTACTTTTTTCCTTCTTTTACTTCTCTATGGGGGCTGCCATTTTTTTTTTCATCTCTGTATCTGTCCATTAACGACACATACAGAGATGGAATACGGCACATACATTCCCTTAGAGAATGCGAACGGGAGCCGTTCCATTCACTATAGTGTATACCATCTGTGTGGGAACGGCGCATGCGCCACTCCCACACAGATCAAAAGAAAGGTCTTTAGTAGAGCGACATCCAGCGCTATTTTCATGTGGACCGGAAGCCACGGCCGGACAGTAAGATGACGACTTCCGGTCGCGGCTTCCGGCCATATGTTGAAGGCAGCGCAGATGCAAGGACTAGGAGTGGCAGGGCGGAGGCGGCGGCAGGAGCAGGTAAGTTATGTTTGTGTATGTGATGTGTGTGTATGTTAGTGTTATACTTTCTGCTGAGCACTGTATCTAATCTTCCTACACTGTGCATTCGCTCAGAAAATGGCGGCACACAGTGTAGGAGGTTTGAAGATTCAACCCCCTTCTTTCTCCTGGCACTAGGCAGAATAAAGGAGGGGGGATTCTGTGAGGACACTAGAGCGAGTGTGTCTACTACAAATTTGCAGCATAAGGCAATGAGGTTGCTTTACCACATGCCAATGCGGCAATTTTGAGAATTGCTCCCTCTAGTGGCCAGCACATGGAAATGTTATAAATTAGAATCTAATTTATAATATTTCCTGAAAAAAATAAAATAAAATTTCTAGCGACACATTCCCTTTAATACTGGCGTTTCATACACCAGTCCTATTAAACAGTTTGCTGGAGTAAGATGCAACACATTTATTAACAGGCGAAAGACTCTTAATAAATGTGTTGCATCTTTTAGCTGCAACGCGGCCTGTCATCAGTACTTTCTACGTGCTGCGGCGTGCTGTAAGAGCCTGAGGGAATCCGGGAGGGAGAATCGGAGTGGTGAGGTAAGTACATTTTTAAAATTTATTTTATTGTCTGATTGGGGGCAAACAGTATGATTGGGGGGAGGTATGGGTCTGGCACGGAACTTTGCCTTGTTACGCTCCCCAGAGATAAATCTGGGCCGCACTATACATATAGATTTCTGCTATAATTTACATCAGTTACTGGCGTAACTTATAGTAAAATTGTTGGCCATTTCTGCTAAGCCCCGCCCATTTTTTGCACCCCAAAAATGTCAACATTTGTGCATTTTAGTAAACTGTTGTAGAAAGGTTAATATATTCCCCCCAAAGGCTACAGACTGTAATACAATATCTTAACCCCTTCCCTCTTTAGCCACTTTTGACCTTCCTGACAGAGCCTCATTTTTCAAATCTGACATGTGTCACTTTATGTGGTAATAACGTCGGATTGCTTTTAGCTATCCAAGCGATTCTGAGATCGTTTTCTCATGACACATTGGACTTTATGTTACTGGCAAAATTTGCTCGATATGTTCAGTATTTAATTGTGAAAAACACCAAAATTTAGCGAAAAATTGCAAACATTTGCATTTTTCTCAACTTAAATGTATCTGCTTGTAAGGCAGGTAGTTATAACACACACAATTGTTGCTAACTAACATCTCCCATATGTCTACTTTAGTTTGGCATCGTCTTTTGAACATCCTCTTATTTTTCTAGGACGTTACAAGGCTTTGAACTTTAGCAGCAATTTCTCACATTTTCAAGAAAATTTCAAAAGGCTATTTTTACAGGGGCCCGTTCACTTGTGAAGTGGCTTTGAGGGCCTTATATATTAGAAACCCAAAAGAAGTCACCCCATTTTGAAAACTTCACCCCTCAAAGTATTCAAAACAGCATTTAGAACATTTCTTAACACTTTAAACTTTTCACAGGAATTAAAGCAATGTAGGGGTGAAATTTACAAATAAATTTTTAATCCATTTTTATTTATAACACAGAAAGTTTTTCCATTGAAATGCAACTCAATATTTATTGCCCAGATTCTGCAGTTTTAGGAAATATCCCACATGTGGCCCTAGCATGCTACTGGACTGAAGCACCGGCCTCAGAAGCAAAGGAGCACCTAGTGGAATTTGGGCCCTTATTTTTATTCGAATATATTTTAGGCACCATGTCAGGTTTCAAGGGCTCTTGCGGTGCCAAAACAGTGGAAATCCACCAAAAGTGATCCCATTTGAGAAACTACACACCTCAAGGAAATTATCTAGGTGTATACTGAGCGTTTTGACCCCGCAGGTTTTTTGCAGAAATTATTGGAAGTAGGCCCTGAAAATAAAAATCTACATTTTTTCAAAGAAAATGTAGGTAAAGCTAATTTTTTCTCATTTCCACAAGGACTGAAGAAGAAAAGGCACCACAACATTTGTAAAGCAATTTCTCCCGAGTAAAACAATACCCCACATGTGGTAATAAATGGCTGTTTGGACACACGGCAGGGCTTAGAACGGATGGAGCACCATTTGGCTTTTGGAGTTCACATTTAGCAGGGATGGTTTGCGGAGGCCATGTCACATTTACAAAGCCCCTGAGGGGATAAAACAGTGTAAACCCCCCACAAGTGACCTCATTTTGGAAACTACACCCATTGAGGAAATTATCTAGGGGTATACTGAGCGTTTTGACCCCACAGGTTTTTTGCAGAAATTATTGGAATTAGGCCCTGAAAATAAAAATCTACATATTTTCAAAGAAAATGTAGTTTTAGCAAATTTTTTCTCATTTCCACAAAGACTGAAGGAGAAAAAGCCAGCAAAATTTGTAAAGCAATTTCTCCCGAGTAAAACAGTACCTCACATGTGGTAATAAACGGCTGTTTGGACACACGGCAGGGCTTAGAATGGAAAGAGCGCTATTTGTCTTTTGGAGATCACATTTAGCAGGAATGGTTTGCGGAGGCAATGTCGCATTTGCAAAGCCCCTGAGGGGAAAAACAATGAAAACGCCCAAATAGTGACTCCCTTTAGGAAACTACACCCCTTGAGGAATCCATCTAGGAGTATTGTGAGCATTTTGACCCCATAGATGTTTCATAGAATTTATTAGAATTGGGCAGTGAAAATAAAAACAATCCTTTTTCTTCAATAAGACGTTGTTTTACCGCAAATTTTTGGGATTTCTCAACAAATAATGCAAAAAAAGAACACAACATTTGTAAAGCAATTTCTCCCGAGTACGGCAATACCCCATATGTGGTCATAAACGGCTGTTTGGGCACACGGCAAGGCTCAGAAAGGAAAGAGCGCCATTTGGAGTGCAGATTTTGCTGGATTGATTTCTGGGCACCTGTGGGACCAAAACTGTGGATACCCCGCAGAAGTGACCACATTTTGGAAACTACGCCCTCAATGCATTTACCTAGGGGTGTAGTAAGCATGTTAACCCTGCAGGTGTTTTGTAGAAATTAGTGTGCACTCGATGTTGCAGAGTGAAAATGGGATTTTTTTTCCATAGATATGCCAATATGTGGTGCCCAGCTTGTGCCACCATAACAAGACAGCTCTCTAATTATTATGCTGGGTTTCCTGGTTTTAGAAACACCCTTCATGTTGCCCTAATCTTTTGCCGAACATTCGACCAGGCTCAGGAGTGAAAGCGTACCATGCAAAATCGAGGCCTAATTTGGCGATTTATAAAGTATTGGATCACAATTGCAGAGGCTCAGATGTGAAATAATAAAAAGAAAGCCCTGAGAAGTGACCCCATTTGGAAACTGCACCCCTCAAGGCATCTATTAAGGGGTGTAGTGAGCATTTTCACCCACAGGTATTTTCCATAAATGATTGCGCTGCGGGTGGTGCAAAGTAAAAATTGATATTTTTCTCTAGAAATGCCATTTCAATGGCAAATATGTCATACCCAGCTTATGTCACTGGAGACACACACCCCAAATTTTTTTAAAAGGGTTCTCCCGGGTATGACGATGCCATATATGTGGAAGGAAACTGCTGTTTGGGCACACTGTAGGGTTTAGATGGGTGGGAGCGTCATTTGGCTTTTGGAGCGTGGAATTTGATTGGTAATAGTTTTGTTTGGAGTGTTTCCGTTTATAACGTGGGGCATATGTGAGCTGGGCAGAGTACATCAGGGGCATAGTCAGGGGGTATAATAATGGGGTAAAAAAACAATAAAATAATCCATTTATGTGTGTTACGCTGTGAAGCAATCTTTTCTGCACAGGCCAGTGTCGCACTGATATATGGCGTCCTTTCTTATGCCCCTTTTGGTCCGCATATTTGCAGTTTGGGGAATTTTGCTGTGAAGTGTTGTCCTGGTATAATACGGGCACCCTCGCTTCCAGCAGATATGTTTGGGCCCTCCCCTTCCTGGTTCCCTAATTTTAGATCCTTGATAAATCGCCTCCTGAAACAGAGGAAATGTTCCCCTCGGGCACAACTTCATATTTTTTATTTCCTGACTTATTGGAGCCATAACTAATTTTATTTTTTCATAGACGTAGCGGTATGAGGGCTGTTTTTTTGCAGGACAAGCTGTAACGATTATTGTTACCATTTTCGGGTACATGCGACTTTTTGATCACCTTTCATCCTATTTTTTGGAAGGCCAGGTAAACAAAAAAACGCAATTCTGGCACAGCTTTTTTATTTTTTTTTATACAGTGTTCACCATGCGTTATACATTACCAGTTAACTTTATTATGTGGATCCGTACGATTCCGGAAATACCTAATTTATAGAACTTTTTTATGTTTGACAACATTTTGCACATTAAAATTGCTTTTGTAAAAAGAATATATTTTTTCTGTCGCCAAGTTGTGAGAACCATATCTTTCCAATTTTTTTGTCGACGGAGCTGTATGAGGGCTTGTTTTTTGCGAGACAAGCTATAGTTTTTATAGGTACCATTTTTGGATACGTGCAACGTTTTGATCACTTTTTATTCCAATATTTGTAGGGCAGAGTGACCAAAAAACAGAAACTCGGGTATAGTTTTTTACAGGTTTTTTTTACGCTGTTCACCGTGTGCAATAAATAATATAATATTTTGATACATCAGGTCGTTACGGTCGCGGCAATACCAAATACGTATGGTTTATTTTTTTTTTTCAATAATAAAGGACTTGATAAGCGAAAAAGGGCGATAGTGTTTTATTTTATTACTTGAAACTTTTATTGTTTTCAAACTTCTATTTTTTTCATTTTTTTTCTAATACTTTGCACTACCTACGTAGTGCAATGTATTAGATCTGTCAGTTATTCACTGACAGCAAGCCGATTAGGCTTCGCCTCCCGGCGGGGGCCTAATCGGCTTCCGTAATAGCAGAGCAGGAGGCCATTGTGTCTCCTGTTGCCATAGCAGCAGTCGCCAGTCCTGATTGCCTGTCAGGGCTGGTGATCTGCTAGTAACCACTACGATGCAGTAATCGCTTTCGATTGCTGCATCGAGGGGGATAATGGCAGGGATTGGAGCTAGCTCCGGTTCCTGCCATTAAAGGTGGATGCCATCTTTCCGGCGGCTACGGAAGCCGATCAGGCTCCGCCGCCGGGCGGATCTTGACCGTATTCCGTATTAGGCAGACCGGGAGGCCAGTATTAGGCCTCCGGTTGCCATTGCAGCCACCGGAACCCCGGCAATTTCATTGCTGGGGTTCCGATGAGCTGCAAACACCTTAAGTGCAGCACTCGCGTTTGAGCGCTGCACTTAAGGGGTTAATGACGGGGATCGAAGCTAATTTCGGTCCCCGCCATTACAGCCGGATGTCAGCTGTAAGATACAGCCGAGATCCGGGGATGATGGCACTGACTCAGCTTCTGGGCCGTTGCCAAACATTTGGCGTATGGATACGGCAATTTGTGGGAAGTCATAACTTTCCATGGCGTACCCAAACGGCAAATGTCAGGAAGGGGTTAATGTAAGGATGTGTACACTTAATTGTGCAGCAACGCTTGTTGTCTCCATTCTATGTCAGTGTGGGAAGTAGATGTCCGGCCTTATGATTTTGTGATATGTGATAGACCCAGATTCCCAATCACCAAACCAAAGAATGCAAAATAAAGACACACAACATTATAATTGGGTGTTAAATGGTCAAAACTTTTATTATATTATATGACCAAACCCAAAATGGCAAACCTCCGACTCACGAAGAGTCACCCTCCAGCACGCAGGAAAGGAAAAACGCCCTGTGGGGGAAACCTCTAGGGAAACCATGGCTGGAGGATTGCCCTTCCTCTGGGCTTAGAAGGTGCCAAAATAGAATTTGTAACAGAATTTGTAAGTTTTCTCAGATTTTCAAGGAAAGACAATACAATGAACGAACAACATAAAACACATAAATCGGCTGATCTGGTTGGCTAGGCGGGTGTCTCTCTTCCTGGGCACCCATTAAAATGAATGGGTGATCCACGGATGAGACGGGTCCTCCAGATGCCTCCTTGTAGCATCTGTCTCCGCTCCGGCCAATAGAAGGGGATCTCCTGCTGGAAACCCCCCTCTATTACAGACAACCCGTATGAAGAGGATGGCATCACTGTGATGAAGAAGTGGTCTTGGGTGTAGGGTTTCCCTGCTAGAATCTCCAAATTACATCAAGTCGGCATTGGTGGAGAAGTCAAGCTCAAGGTCCTCAGTCCCATCCAATATGGCGCTGAATGTGGCAGTAAAACCTTCTAATATGGAATCTTCTTTATGTCATAAACATTTGTATTTATGACATCAGCGCATTCATCATCATTACTGCAGGAGTTTATTAACACTGCCGCCTCATTCATTGTGACGTCACCCACAGTGGTCTGAAGTGTTAACCCTTTACTGACTGGCAGTGTACTTACCACAGAGGCCATAAAGCTGAATAGAACATATCAGCGGCCATAAAGGAAAAGGGATATTGCAGGGAGCATCTCCGCACAAGAACAATGCATGACAAAGGGTTGTCCAGGATAAGATAACTTGTCTGCTTTCTCCAAAAACCAGCACCACACCTGTCCATAGGTTGTGTGTGGTATTACAGCTCATTACCATTCACTTCAATGGAGAAAACCTGCAATACCAGATACAACCTGTGGATAGGTGTGGTGCTGTTTTTGAAAGAAAGCAGCCATATTTTTCTAACTCTGCACAGCCCTTGTTAGAAATAGTTAAAAAAAAGGGGGGGAGAAAATAAATTAAAAAAAGGTAAAAAGAGGAACTCTGAGGTAAAATAAATCAAACTAGACTGAAAGGAGTCTGCTGGAGGTGCCAGATAGAAAGACATATTTCTGCCATGGGGACCAGATTAGTTGAAATGTATCTTGAAGGGGGGCTTCAGAGAGTGGGTTTTAACCCCTTATAGCCCTATGAAGTGCTGTTGCATTGAAAAACTATGCAGTTCATCTTCGAATGCAGCGTCACAAAAACAAATTATTTTGTAAAAAATAAAACTATATAAATTTGGTATCGCCATAATCGTAACGACCCGCAGAATCAAGTTATCATGCAATTCATGCCGCCCGATGAACATTGTAAAATCAAAACAGAAATGGTGGAATTACAGGTTTTTTTTCAATTCACCCCACAAAATGTATGCTTTTTTAAATTTTTTAAAATACATTATATATTACATTAGGCCGCAGGGTAAATTCCACATAAACAGCGCCATTTATGGGTTAACTGTTTAAATGATACCAGTTCAAGTGACTTTTATCGAAAAACACCATAAGAATTTTTTTCACAATTAACTTTCTAATTGGGCCTAGAATGTGTGATACTGTCTGCTAAGCCGTTGTATCTAAGTAGACCTAAGTAGACAAAAGTCGATGGTCCAGCGCAGTCAGGTTTAAAACAGAACGTAGTTCCAATTTTATTTGGATGGTTAAAACAAGATCATTCCCGAATGCAAGGGTGAAAATGTAGGTAAGGTGCCTACGCGTTTCAGACATATACCACGTTCTTCCTCATGGCTTTAATGCTAACAACTAAATGTCAGAACGAGGTCTATATCTGGTTGCCAACAGGTGAAAATTGGTGATGTCACACAGAAAAGTGGTGCTGTCCAGCATAGTAGTGCTGAACTAGGGAGACGCCTATAAAGCATCAGTATTCTATGAATAAAAGCTATCCAGCACGGTGGAGCTGTCCAGCAGAAGTGGTGCTGAAACAGAGAGCCGGTGATAGAACATCACTGCTCCACTAGTAAGTTATGTGCTTATAGCGTTGATTGATGAATATTTATAAATAATAAAATGAGGGATAACAATGACCCAAATCTATCCTAGAGTAGTGGATAGAATATTAATGCTAATTTCTGTTTATTAGGCTGTCGGATATAAACCTCTGAAATACTCACATCGAAAAATTAAAACATGAATAGACGCTAAAAAATACATCATTTAAACAGTTTAAAACAATACATGAACTGGAAAGAAGGGGAATTATGTATTGGTCTTCAAGGATAATTAGTATTGGAAAATTTGTTTTCCTTTGTATACTAGACCGTCAAACGGGAAATCTGATGGGGGAAGGACTCGTTAATATGGATAATTAGGTGTCATCTGTAAAAGCCATGAACATTAACAGGTATTATTGATTAGATTCTACCGATCATTTCATAGATTCTTTTACTATTAGTGGAACATTAATTCTTTTTTTAAGTTCAAACCTTTAGGAAACCTCGTTTTTAGTGTAAATATCCAGTATGCTTCACGTGATAAGATTTTATGTTTGATGTTCCCCCCTCTGGTTGGAGTTTTGACTTTTTCTATGGCATAACATCTCAGACTTGTAATTGATCTATTATGGAAGGTTATGAAATGTTTTACAACATTGGAGATATTGGTGAGGTTAGGATTTCTTATATAGCCCAAATGTTCTAGTATCCTAGTTTTACATTTGCGGCTGGTGCAACCTACATACATTAGGTTGCATTCCAAACACTCCACAATGTATATCACTGCCTCACTGTTGCAATTAATGTAAGTTTGAATTGAAAAATTTGTATTGTTATCTGAATCTCTGAAGTTCTTAGTAGGCTTAGCATATGAACAGATTTTACATGGATGCAATCCGCATTTAAAGAAACCCGTATATTGAAGCCATGTCAGTTTTGGAATGTTTGAGGAAAATATAGAAGGAGACAATAGATCACCTAAGGAAGGAGCTTTTCTGGATACAACACTGCAACCATCTTTCAAAATATCTGACAGAGCCTCGTCTTACATTAGAATGGCTACATTTTTATGGACGATTTTCTTTATTTCATTAAACTGACTACTGTGTTGTAACACCAAAGTAGGTACGTTTAGACCAGTATCTTTATTATTATGTTTTGGCTCTAGAAGTATATATCGGGGCTTTGTTTCTACAATGGAGGTTGCTCTTTTGAGGGTCCATTCTGCATACCCTCTTTTGCGTAGTCTCCTACAAATTTGCTGTTGTTCCACCCGGTAATTGGGGTCGTTACTACAATTTATTTTTGCTCTGTACATTTCTCCCACTGGGATTGATGAGATGGTTTGTCTGGGGTGATCGCTTGTAGCATGCAAGATAGTGTTCCCTGAAATCGGCTTACGGTATGTTTTAGTGTTGATTATTTCCCCTGCATGTCCTTTGAGTTCTAGGTCCAGAAACTGGATAGTATCTTTTTGTGAAAAATAGGTAAATTTCAATTTGAATTGGTTGTCATTAAGATAATTGATGACATTTGGGATATCTGACATATTGCCTTCCCATATAAATAGCAGGTCGTCTATATACCTTGCATACCAGTTAATAGATCTGCCAAAAGAGTTATCACTAGAAAAAATGAAAAGTTCCTCCCACCAAGCCATCACAAGATTAGCCAAAGAAGGGGAGAATTTAGCTCCAACTGATACTCACTTAAGTTGTAGGTAAAACAACCCATCGAACTGGAAGAAATTGTGTGTCATCAGGAAGACAAGGACCTCAAGTATATATGATTGTAGCTCAAAGCTGTAGTTGCTGTGTTTAAAAAGATGATATTCTAGTGCCCTATGGGCTATTTCGTGTGGAATGCTGGTATAAAGTGAGGTCACATCACAGCTCAGCCATGTAAATTTATTTTCCCATCTTTTTTTGTGAAATGAGCATAAAACATCTCCGGTGTCACGTAAATGGCCTGGGGTTCTTAGTGCAAGGGGTTGTAACAAGGAGTCTAGCCATTCAGAGAGTTTTTCTGTTAGTGATCCTATCCCTGACACTATGGGGCGCATAGGTGGGGGGTTTATGCCTTTATGAGTCTTGGACAATGCGTGCATGATTGGAATTTGAGGGACATTGGACCATAATATATTCTGCTTGTTTACTTGTTAATACACCACTACCTAAACCATCGTTTATTCGTTTGTTGAGCTTTTTTTGGAGCATGGATATTGGATTACATGTTAGTTTTTATATGTGTCTGTGTCTGCTAGAAGTTTCAAAATTTGGGTTTTGTACATTTCCCTATCTAGCACAGTGATACTGCCCCCTTTATCCGACCTCTTAATAATAATACCCTTGTTATTTTTTAACAATTTTTTTGCCATATTCACCTCTTTAGAGATATTAAAGTTCTTATTGCAACACTTCGAATTTTCAGATAGTTGCTGGAGATCCTTTTCAATTGCCCATTGAAATCTGTCCATAGAGTCTATCCTGGATGCCAGAGGATAGAAGCTTGGATTTTTCGTAACAAAGTCCGCAGAAAAATGAATATTTCTTATAGGAAGTTCTGGGTTCAGACTCTCTAAGCATTGGATTGCCCTATGTTCCTCAAACGATAGTGATCTATGGTCGTGGATGTTTGTATTGGATTCTCTGAGATAAAAATCTTCGGAGTCTGTTGTCATTGAGAGCGTATTATAAAAATGCCTCTTTACTGTTAAATTCCTTACAAATCTATTAATGTCCAGAAGTGTGTTGAAAGAATCGAACATGCGATTAGGGGCAAAATTGAGGCCCAACGACAGAACTTTGACTTGTGCTGGAGTCAGTTCGGATGAGTAAAGGTTGATCACATTAATGCTGAGTGTGGATTCCTGCGGTTCCGTAGGCGGCGGTTTTGTTCCTGGTCTGTTTGGGTGATGTTTCCTACCGCCCCTCATTTCCCGTTTTTTTACTTCCTTGGTTTGCTGACTGGTTGGTATCTTTGGGAGTATAGGTTCCTAGAGTTATCACTATCTGAGGCTTCATTAAATACTTCAATTGAATCAGGTTCCGAGGAGCTGAAACTGACTCTATTCAGACATACTTAGCATTGGTGGCAGAAGCAGGAGCCATAGCAGGTCGTTGGAGGAGAGAGACAGGACAGGGGAGGTGAGCCAGTTCCTGGTGGTGTGGGAGGCAGGCAGGCATGCAGGTCCAAGCTGGTGGTGAGGTCATCTTCAGCTAGCTCCAGCTATTTAACCCTGTCGGTACGCTCGTAGCGGGGGATGTGGCGCTTGCCCCTGGCTAGCATGGGTCGGCATGGTGATAATGTATCACCAGCCGACTCATGAGCGCCCGCACGAGACAGTCCGTGCGTGCGGGAGACTTGAAATGGAGACAGGGGATAACTATCCCTTGTCTCCATGGTTTCCAAACAAAGCAGGGCCATGCTAATTGTCCTGCTTCGCTTAGAACCGCATTCATGACCAGGGCTGTTGTTGTTACAGCCCTGGCTCATGATACATTATATGTATTATACACCACATATATATTATATATATGTGTATATATATATATACATATACACTGTATATATACACACATATACATACACACTATATATATATATATATATATATATATATATATATAGGGACACTTCCCTTTACAATCCCCCTGTTGTCGGGGACTCGACAATGCAATTTGGGGAAGTGTTTGTGGGGTTCTATTTACCCCCTCAACCTCCCTGGTTACTGGTAATGGTCTGAGATGGAAGGAAGTATACTATTGGACCTAGATACTCGACATCAGCTATCTCCTCAAGGACATCTTCCAGCCAGTTCTCTGACTCTGGAGTCTAGTGTCCAAAGAAACTAAACCTCAAAGTTCACAGAATGAAGATGAAATTAAATCTCATAGTCCATAGAACGAAGTTGAGATAAAACTCACAGTCCATAGAACGAAGCCTCGAAGCTCATCAGACGAAGTTGAAATTAAACCTTCATAGTCCATAGTACGAAGAAACCTTTATAGTCCATAGAACGGGGTTGAAATAAACTCACAGTCCATAGAACGAAGCCTCAAAGCTCATCAAACGAACAAAGCTCATATGAAAACCTCAAAGTCCATGAACAGCAGATTTCTTGTTCTTTCTTGCTTGGAGTTTCATCCTCTTGAGTGGCGTCAGCAGTTCTTTCCAGTGGCCGATCCAATTTTAGCATGCCGACCCGTGTAAGGCTACTTGTGCCCTCATATGGTCAGCCTTGGAATGGCTTAGCCCGCCTTTCAACAACCTTTTGTACGTGATCCATTACTTTTCCAACTTTTCCCAGCATCTTGATTGAAGACGAAACAATCTTTTTGGGCCGATATCCAGGTCTTTATCATGGCAGGTTATCATCCCCGAGGAGGAGTTGAGGTCTTGGTACCCAGGAATCTACTGTGTGGTGGAGCATCGCCTTCCATTTCCCCTCTGACATTCAATCCATCATCATATTGACCATACCAGTTCTCAGGTTGAGGTGGCAAATACCTACAAGGGTTTGTGTGTACCTTACCTGTCCCTAAGGGTTCCTACACACTACCCAATCACACAAACAAAGTGAAAAATAACCAAACATACAAAAATATTCCCCCCCAAACCATAGGTATATGTACATATAGAGATTCATGCTCAAACAGCATCTCTCACTACCCCTCCATAAACACGAGAAAGGTCCACATGTAAATCGGGTGACTACAGGCTGTAAATATATGCCCGCCTACACGTACATACTCACTCACTGTGGGATGGGCACGTCCTCACTGAGTATGCCTATGTTGCGGACACATATCAACACCTGGAATGTCTATATGTCTGAACCTAAAAAAAGAATTAATGTTCCACTATTAGCAAAAGAATTTATGAAATGATTGGCAGAATTTAATATGGCCTAATAATTAATAATACTTGTTAATGTTCATAGTTTTTACAGATGACACCTAATTATCCATATCAACGGGTCCTTCCCCCACCAGATTTCCCATTAACCAATTGACGGTCTAGTATACAAAGGAAAACTAATTTTCCAATACTAATTATCCTTGAAGACCACTATATAATTCCCCTTTTTTCCAGTTCATGTATTGTCTTAAACTGTTTAATATCATGTATTTTTTAGCGTCTAATTATGTTTTAATTTTTCGATGTGAGTATTTCAGAGGTTCATATCCGACAGCCTAATAAATAGAAATAAGCATTAATATTCTATCCACTACTCTAGGATAGTTTTGGATCATTATTATCCCTCATCTTATTATTTATTACTAGTGTAAAGGATCTGCCAGGCACAGCTTCGGGGTTAACGCCCATAGATAATCAGTCTGCACCTGCTTCTATGTCTGTGAGACTGACTCCATCTTCCACCACTCAGGGTGGCAGGCTTAGGAGTGGGAGAACCTATCACAGCCTGGCCAGACGGAGCTAGCTCCCGCCCTCTGTCTATTTATACCTGCCTTTCCTGTTCCTCCTTTGCTTGTGATTCTTCTCGTTTGGTTTCCTGGCCCTGCTGCAGCTTCTTGTACCATTGTCCTTGCTTCATATTGACCCCGGCTTGCTGACTACTCTCCTGCTCTGCGTTTGGTACCTCGTACACTCCTGGTTTGACTCGGCTTGTTTACTACTCTTCTGCTCTGCGTTTGGCACCTCGTACTCTCCTGGTTTGACTCGGCTTGTTCACTTCTCTTGTTGCTCACGGTGTTGCCGTGGGCAACTGCCCCTTTCTCCCCCTAGCTCTGTGTACCCTTGTCTGTTTGTCTGTCGTGCACTTATTGAGCGTAGGGACCGTCGCCCAGTTGTACCCCGTCGCCTAGGGCGGGTCATTGCAAGTAGGCAGGGACTGAGTGGTGGGTAGATTAAGGATCACTTGTTTGTCTCCCCATCCCTGTCATTACATAATCACAAGCCCATACCTTGTCTACCCAGGTCCCTGACACCACTATGGACCCCCTTGAGACCCTGGCTCAGCAAATGCAGGGTCTCTCCCTACAGGTCCAGGCCCTGGCTCAGAGGGTCAACCAGCCTGATGCTACCATGGTAATCCCCCTCACCTCACCTCTTGAACCCCACATGAATTTGCCCGACCGGTTCTCAGGGGACCGGAAGACTTTTCTCTCCTTTTGGGAGAGTTGTAGGCTCTATTTTCGTTTAAAGCCCCACTCCTCAGGTTCTGAGAGCCAGCGGGTGGGTATAATTATGTCCCGGCTCCAGGAAGGGCCCCAAGAATGGGCCTTCTCCTTGGCTCCTGACGCCCCTGAACTTTCCTTTGTTGATCTTTTCTTTTCTGCTCTCGGACTCATCTATGACGAGACTGACAAGACTGCTTTTGCCGAGAGTCAGCTGGTGACCTTACGTCAGGGTAAGAGACCTGTTGAGGAGTATTGCTCTGACTTTAGGAAGTGGTGCGTAGCTTCTCGGTGGAATGACCCTGCCTTAAGGTGCCAGTTTAGGTTGGGTCTGTCGAACGCCCTGAAAGATCTGCTAGTTAGTTATCCCTCTTCTGACTCCCTAGACCAGGTTATGGCTTTAGCGGTACGACTTGACCGACGTCTCAGGGAACGACGACTTGAACGTCTTGATGTTTTCTCCTCTGACTCCCCCATGATGCCTCCCGAGGTTCCGTTGCTTCGTTCCTCCCCGGAAGACTCAGAGTTACCTATGCAACTCGGGGCCTCCGTGTCCCCCCAACAACGTAGAGATTTCCGCAGGAAGAATCGTCTCTGCTTCTACTGTGGGGATGACAAGCATCAAGTGAGCAACTGTCCTAAGCGTAAGAATGCAGCCGGAGAACTTCCGCGCCTAAGTGATCATCGGGGAGGTCACTTGGGCGCACAGGTATTTTCCGTAAATATGAAACGTAATAAAATCTTGCTTCCCTTTCAGGTCTCTTTTGGTGGTAGGTCTGCTACCGGCAGTGCCTTCGTGGATTCAGGGTCTTCTGCTAATATCATGTCTGTGGAATTTGCTATGTCTCTAGCTATGCCTTTGATTGATTTGCCTAAACCTGTCCCGGTAGTGGGTATGCTGTGTAAAGTAACCATTAGTAAGATGAGTGGAGTCGATACCCACTACCGGGACAGGTTTAGGCAAATCAATCAAAGGCATAGCTAGAGACATAGCAAATTCCACAGACATGATATTAGCAGAAGACCCTGAATCCACGAAGGCACTGCCGGTAGCAGACCTACCACCAAAAGAGACCTGAAAGGGAAGCAAGATTTTATTACGTTTCATATTTACGGAAAATACCTGTGCGCCCAAGTGACCTCCCCGATGATCACTTAGGCGCGGAAGTTCTCCGGCTGCATTCTTACGCTTAGGACAGTTGCTCACTTGATGCTTGTCATCCCCACAGTAGAAGCAGAGACGATTCTTCCTGCGGAAATCTCTACATTGTTGGGGGGACACAGAGGCCCCGAGTTGCATAGGTAACTCTGAGTCTTCCGGGGAGGAACGAAGCAACGGAACCTCGGGAGGCATCATGGGGGAGTCAGAGGAGAAAACATCAAGACGTTCAAGTCGTCGTTCCCTGAGACGTCGGTCAAGTCGTACCGCTAAAGCCATAACCTGGTCTAGGGAGTCAGAAGAGGGATAACTAACTAGCAGATCTTTCAGGGCGTTCGACAGACCCAACCTAAACTGGCACCTTAAGGCAGGGTCATTCCACCGAGAAGCTACGCACCACTTCCTAAAGTCAGAGCAATACTCCTCAACAGGTCTCTTACCCTGACGTAAGGTCACCAGCTGACTCTCGGCAAAAGCAGTCTTGTCAGTCTCGTCATAGATGAGTCCGAGAGCAGAAAAGAAAAGATCAACAAAGGAAAGTTCAGGGGCGTAAGGAGCCAAGGAGAAGGCCCATTCTTGGGGCCCTTCCTGGAGCCGGGACATAATTATACCCACCCGCTGGCTCTCAGAACCTGAGGAGTGGGGCTTTAAACGAAAATAGAGCCTACAACTCTCCCAAAAGGAGAGAAAAGTCTTCCGGTCCCCTGAGAACCGGTCGGGCAAATTCATGTGGGGTTCAAGAGGTGAGGTGAGGGGGATTACCATGGTAGCATCAGGCTGGTTGACCCTCTGAGCCAGGGCCTGGACCTGTAGGGAGAGACCCTGCATTTGCTGAGCCAGGGTCTCAAGGGGGTCCATAGTGGTGTCAGGGACCTGGGTAGACAAGGTATGGGCTTGTGATTATGTAATGACAGGGATGGGGAGACAAACAAGTGATCCTTAATCTACCCACCACTCAGTCCCTGCCTACTTGCAATGACCCGCCCTAGGCGACGGGGTACAACTGAGCGACGGTCCCTACGCTCAATAAGTGCACGACAGACAAACAGACAAGGGTACACAGAGCTAGGGGGAGAAAGGGGCAGTTGCCCACGGCAACACCGTGAGCAACAAGAGAAGTGAACAAGCCGAGTCAAACCAGGAGAGTACGAGGTGCCAAACGCAGAGCAGAAGAGTAGTAAACAAGCCGAGTCAAACCAGGAGTGTACGAGGTACCAAACGCAGAGCAGGAGAGTAGTCAGCAAGCCGGGGTCAATATGAAGCAAGGACAATGGTACAAGAAGCTGCAGCAGGGCCAGGAAACCAAACGAGAAGAATCACAAGCAAAGGAGGAACAGGAAAGGCAGGTATAAATAGACAGAGGGCGGGAGCTAGCTCCGTCTGGCCAGGCTGTGATAGGTTCTCCCACTCCTAAGCCTGCCACCCTGAGTGGTGGAAGATGGAGTCAGTCTCACAGACATAGAAGCAGGTGCAGACTGATTATCTATGGGCGTTAACCCCGAAGCTGTGCCTGGCAGATCCTTTACACTAGTAATAAATAATAAGATGAGGGATAATAATGATCCAAAACTATCCTAGAGTAGTGGATAGAATATTAATGCTTATTTCTATTTATTAGGCTGTCGGATATGAACCTCTGAAATACTCACATCGAAAAATTAAAACATAATTAGACGCTAAAAAATACATGATATTAAACAGTTTAAGACAATACATGAACTGGAAAAAAGGGGAATTATATAGTGGTCTTCAAGGATAATTAGTATTGGAAAATTTGTTTTCCTTTGTATACTAGACCGTCAATTGGTTAACGGGAAATCTGGTGGGGGAAGGACCCGTTGATATGGATAATTAGGTGTCATCTGTAAAAACTATGAACATTAACAAGTATTATTAATTATTAGGCCATATTAAATTCTGCCAATCATTTCATAAATTCTTTTGCTAATAGTGGAACATTAATTCTTTTTTTAGGTTCAGACATATAGACATTCCAGGTGTTGATATGTGTCCGCAACATAGGCATACTCAGTGAGGACGTGCCCATCCCACAGTGAGTGAGTATGTACGTGTAGGCGGGCATATATTTACAGCCTGTAGTCACCCGATTTACATGTGGACCTTTCTCGTGTTTATGGAGGGGTAGTGAGAGATGCTGTTTGAGCATGAATCTCTATATGTACATATACCTATGGTTTGGGGGGGAATATTTTTGTATGTTTGGTTATTTTTCACTTTGTTTGTGTGATTGGGTAGTGTGTAGGAACCCTTAGGGACAGGTAAGGTACACACAAACCCTTGTAGGTATTTGCCACCTCAACCTGAGAACTGGTATGGTCAATATGATGATGGATTGAATGTCAGAGGGGAAATGGAAGGCGATGCTCCACCACACAGTAGATTCCTGGGTACCAAGACCTCAACTCCTCCTCGGGGATGATAACCTGCCATGATAAAGACCTGGATATCGGCCCAAAAAGATTGTTTCGTCTTCAATCAAGATGCTGGGAAAAGTTGGAAAAGTAATGGATCACGTACAAAAGGTTGTTGAAAGGCGGGCTAAGCCATTCCAAGGCTGACCATATGAGGGCACAAGTAGCCTTACACGGGTCGGCATGCTAAAATTGGATCGGCCACTGGAAAGAACTGCTGACGCCACTCAAGAGGATGAAACTCCAAGCAAGAAAGAACAAGAAATCTGCTGTTCATGGACTTTGAGGTTTTCATATGAGCTTTGTTCGTTTGATGAGCTTTGAGGCTTCGTTCTATGGACTGTGAGTTTATTTCAACCCCGTTCTATGGACTATAAAGGTTTCTTCGTACTATGGACTATGAAGGTTTAATTTCAACTTCGTCTGATGAGCTTCGAGGCTTCGTTCTATGGACTGTGAGTTTTATCTCAACTTCGTTCTATGGACTATGAGATTTAATTTCATCTTCATTCTGTGAACTTTGAGGTTTAGTTTCTTTGGACACTAGACTCCAGAGTCAGAGGACTGGCTGGAAGATGTCCTTGAGGAGATAGCTGATGTCGAGTATCTAGGTCCAATAGTATACTTCCTTCCATCTCAGACCATTACCAGTAACCAGGGAGGTTGAGGGGGTAAATAGAACCCCACAAACACTTCCCCAAATTGCATTGTCGAGTCCCCGACAACAGGGGGATTGTAAAGGGAAGTGTCCCTATATATATATATATATATATATATATATATATATATATATAGTGTGTATGTATATGTGTGTATATATACAGTGTATATGTATATATATATATACACATATATATAATATATATGTGGTGTATAATACATATAATGTATCATGAGCCAGGGCTGTAACAACAACAGCCCTGGTCATGAATGCGGTTCTAAGCGAAGCAGGACAATTAGCATGGCCCTGCTTTGTTTGGAAACCATGGAGACAAGGGATAGTTATCCCCTGTCTCCATTTCAAGTCTCCCGCACGCACGGACTGTCTCGTGCGGGCGCTCATGAGTCGGCTGGTGATACATTATCACCATGCCGACCCATGCTAGCCAGGGGCAAGCGCCACATCCCCCGCTACGAGCGTACCGACAGGGTTAAATAGCTGGAGCTAGCTGAAGATGACCTCACCACCAGCTTGGACCTGCATGCCTGCCTGCCTCCCACACCACCAGGAACTGGCTCACCTCCCCTGTCCTGTCTCTCTCCTCCAACGACCTGCTATGGCTCCTGCTTCTGCCACCAATGCTAAGTATGTCTGAATAGAGTCAGTTTCAGCTCCTCGGAACCTGATTCAATTGAAGTATTTAATGAAGCCTCAGATAGTGATAACTCTAGGAACCTATACTCCCAAAGATACCAACCAGTCAGCAAACCAAGGAAGTAAAAAAACGGGAAAGGAGGGGCGGTAGGAAACATCACCCAAACAGACCAGGAACAAAACCGCCGCCTACGGAACCGCAGGAATCCACACTCAGCATTAATGTGATCAACCTTTACTCATCCGAACTGACTCCAGCACAAGTCAAAGTTCTGTCGTTGGGCCTCAATTTTGCCCCTAATCGCATGTTCGATTCTTTCAACACACTTCTGGACATTAATAGATTTGTAAGGAATTTAACAGTAAAGAGGCATTTTTATAATACGCTCTCAATGACAACAGACTCCGAAGATTTTTATCTCAGAGAATCCAATACAAACATCCATGACCATAGATCACTATCGTTTGAGGAACATAGGGCAATCCAATGCTTAGAGAGTCTGAACCCAGAACTTCCTATAAGAAATATTCATTTTTCTGCGGACTTTGTTACGAAAAATCCAAGCTTCTATCCTCTGGCATCCAGGATAGACTCTATGGACAGATTTCAATGGGCAATTGAAAAGGATCTCCAGCAACTATCTGAAAATTCGAAGGGTGGAAATAAGAACTTTAATATCTCTAAAGAGGTGAATATGGCAAAAAAATTGTTAAAAAATAACAAGGGTATTATTATTAAGAGGTCGGATAAAGGGGGCAGTATCACTGTGCTAGATAGGGAAATGTACAAAACCCAAATTTTGAAACTTCTAGCAGACACAGACACATATAAAAACTAACATGTAATCCAATATCCATGCTCCAAAAAAAGCTCAACAAACGAATAAACGATGGTTTAGGTAGTGGTGTATTAACAAGTAAACAAGCAGAATATATTATGGTCCAATGTCCCTCAAATTCCAATCATGCACGCATTGACCAAGACTCATAAAGGCATAAACCCCCCACCTATGCGCCCCATAGTGTCAGGGATAGGATCACTAACAGAAAAACTCTCTGAATGGCTAGACTCCTTGTTACAACCCCTTGCACTAAGAACCCCAGGCCATTTACGTGACACCAGAGATGTGTTATGCTCATTTCACAAAAAAAGATGGGAAAATAAATTTACATGGCTGAGCTGTGATGTGACCTCACTTTATACCAGCATTCCACACGAAATAGCCCATAGGGCACTAGAATATCATCTTTTTAAACACAGCAACTACAGCTTTGAGCTACAATCATATACACTAGAGGTCCTTGTCTTCCTGATGACACACAATTTCTTCCAGTTCGATGGGTTGTTTTACCTACAACTTAAGTGAGTATCAGTTGGAGCTAAATTCTCCCCTTCTTTGGCTAATCTTGTGATGGCTTGGTGGGAGAAACTTTTCATTTTTTCTAGTGATAACTCTTTTGGCAGATCTATTAACTGGTATGCAAGGTATATAGACGACCTGCTATTTATATGGGAAGGAAATATGTCAGATATCCCAAATGTCATCAATTATCTTAATGACAACCAATTCAAATTGAAATTTACCTATTTTTCACAAAAAGATACTATCCAGTTTCTGGACCTAGAACTCAAAGGACATGCAGGGGAAATAATCAACACTAAAACATACCGTAAACCGATTTCAGGGAACACTATCTTGCATGCTACAAGCGATCACCCCAGACAAACCATCTCATCAATCCCAGTGGGAGAAATGTACAGAGCAAAAATAAATTGTAGTAACGACCCCAATTACCGGGTGGAACAACAGCAAATTTGTAGGAGACTACGCAAAAGAGGGTATGCAGAATGGACCCTCAAAAGAGCAACCTCCATTGTAGAAACAAAGCCCCGATATATACTTCTAGAGCCAAAACATAATAATAAAGATACTGGTCTAAACGTACCTACTTTGGTGTTACAACACAGTAGTCAGTTTAATGAAATAAAGAAAATCGTCCATAAAAATGTAGCCATTCTAATGTAAGACGAGGCTCTGTCAGATATTTTGAAAGATGGTTGCAGTGTTGTATCCAGAAAAGCTCCTTCCTTAGGTGATCTATTGTCTCCTTCTATATTTTCCTCAAACATTCCCAAACTGACATGGCTTCAATATACGGGTTTCTTTAAATGCGGCTCGCATCCATGCAAAATCTGTTCATATGCTAAGCCTACTAAGAACTTCAGAGATTCAGATAACAATACAAATTTTTCAATTCAAACTTACATTAATTGCAACAGTGAGGCAGTGATATACATTGTGGAGTGTTTGGAATGCAACCTAATGTATGTGGGTTGCACCAGCCGCAAATGTAAAACTAGGATACTAGAACATTTGGGCTATATAAGAAATCCTAACCTCACCAATATCTCCAATGTTGTAAAACATTTCATAACCTTCCATAATAGATCAATTACAAGTCTGAGATGTTATGCCATAGAAAAAGTCAAAACTCCAACCAGAGGGGGGAACATCAAACATAAAATCTTATCACGTGAAGCATACTGGATATTTACACTAAAAACGAGGTTTCCTAAAGGTTTGAACTTAAAAAAAGAATTAATGTTCCACTAATAGTAAAAGAATCTATGAAATGATCGGTAGAATCTAATATGGCCTAATAATCAATAATACCTGTTAATGTTCATGGCTTTTACAGATGACACCTAATTATCCATATTAACGGGTCCTTCCCCCATCAGATTTCCCGTTTGACGGTCTAGTATACAAAGGAAAACAAATTTTCCAATACTAATTATCCTTGAAGACCAAAACATAATTCCCCTTCTTTCCAGTTCATGTATTGTTTTAAACTGTTTAAATGATGTATTTTTTAGCGTCTATTCATGTTTTAATTTTTCGATGTGAGTATTTCAGAGGTTTATATCCGACAGCCTAATAAACAGAAATTAGCATTAATATTCTATCCACTACTCTAGGATAGATTTGGGTCATTGTTATCCCTCATTTTATTATTTATAAATATTCATCAATCAACGCTATAAGCACATAACTTACATAACTTACTAGTGGATCAGTGATGTTCTATCACCGGCTCTCTGTTTCAGCACCACTTCTGCTGGACAGCTCCACCGTGCTGGATAGCTTTTATTCATAGAATACTGATGCTTTATAGGCGTCTCCCTAGTTCAGCACTACTATGCTGGACAGCACCACTTTTCTGTGTGACATCACCAATTTTCACCTGTTGGCAACCAGATATAGACCTCGTTCTGACATTTAGTTGTTAGCATTAAAGCCATGAGGAAGAACGTGGTATATGTCTGAAACGCGTAGGCACCTTACCTACATTTTCACCCTTGCATTCGGGAATGATCTTGTTTTAACCATCCAAATAAAATTGGAACTACGTTCTGTTTTAAACCTGACTGCGCTGGACCATCGACTTTTGTCTACTTAGGTCTACTTAGATACAACGGCTTAGCAGACAGTATCACACATTCTAGGCCCAATTAGAATGTTAATTGTGAAAAAAATTCTTATGGTGTTTTTCGATAAAAGTCACTTGAACTGGTATCATTTAAACAGTTAACCCATAAATGGCGCTGTTTATGTGGAATTTACCCTGCGGCCTAATGTAATATATAATGTATTTTAAAAAATGTAAAAAAGCATACATTTTGTGGGGTGAATTGAAAAAAAACCTGTAATTCCACCATTTCTGTTTTGATTTTACAATGTTCATCGGGCGGCATGAATTGCATGATAACTTGATTCTGCGGGTCGTTACGATTATGGCGATACCAAATTTATATAGTTTTATTTTTTACAAAATAATTTGTTTTTGTGACGCTGCATTCGAAGATGAACTGCATAGTTTTTCAATGCAACAGCACTTCATAGGGCTATAAGGGGTTAAAACCCACTCTCTGAAGCCCCCCTTCAAGATACATTTCAACTAATCTGGTCCCCATGGCAGAAATATGTCTTTCTATCTGGCACCTCCAGCAGACTCCTTTCAGTCTAGTTTGATTTATTTTACCTCAGAGTTCCTCTTTTTACCTTTTTTTAATTTATTTTCTCCCCCCTTTTTTTTTTAACTATTTCTAACAGGGGCTGTGCAGAGTTAGAAAAATATGGCTGCTTTCTTTCAAAAACAGCACCACACCTATCCACAGGTTGTATCTGGTATTGCAGGTTTTCTCCATTGAAGTGAATGGTAATGAGCTGTAATACCACACACAACCTATGGACAGGTGTGGTGCTGGTTTTTTGAGAAAGCAGACAAGTTATCTTATCCTGGACAACCCTTTGTCATGCATTGTTCTTGTGCGGAGATGCTCCCTGCAATATCCCTTTTCCTTTATGGCCGCTGATATGTTCTATTCAGCTTTATGGCCTCTGTGGTAAGTACACTGCCAGTCAGTAAAGGGTTAACACTTCAGACCACTGTGGGTGACGTCACAATGAATGAGGCGGCAGTGTTAATAAACTCCTGCAGTAATGATGATGAATGCGCTGATGTCATAAATACAAATGTTTATGACATAAAGAAGATTCCATATTAGAAGGTTTTACTGCCACATTCAGCGCCATATTGGATGGGACTGAGGACCTTGAGCTTGACTTCTCCACCAATGCCGACTTGATGTAATTTGGAGATTCTAGCAGGGAAACCCTACACCCAAGACCACTTCTTCATCACAGTGATGCCATCCTCTTCATACGGGTTGTCTGTAATAGAGGGGGGTTTCCAGCAGGAGATCCCCTTCTATTGGCCGGAGCGGAGACAGATGCTACAAGGAGGCATCTGGAGGACCCGTCTCATCCGTGGATCACCCATTCATTTTAATGGGTGCCCAGGAAGAGAGACACCCGCCTAGCCAACCAGATCAGCCGATTTATGTGTTTTATGTTGTTCGTTCATTGTATTGTCTTTCCTTGAAAATCTGAGAAAACTTACAAATTCTGTTACAAATTCTATTTTGGCACCTTCTAAGCCCAGAGGAAGGGCAATCCTCCAGCCATGGTTTCCCTAGAGGTTTCCCCCACAGGGGGTTTTTCCTTTCCTGCGTGCTGGAGGGTGACTCTTCGTGAGTCGGAGGTTTGCCATTTTGGGTTTGGTCATATAATATAATAAAAGTTTTGACCATTTAACACCCAATTATAATGTTTTGTGTCTTTATTTTGCATTCTTTGGTTTGGTGATTGGGAATCTGGGTCTATCACATATCACAAAATCATAAGGCCGGACATCTACTTCCCACACTGACATAGAATGGAGACAACAAGCGTTGCTGCACAATTAAGTGTACACATCCTTACATTAACCCCTTCCTGACATTTGCCGTATGGGCAGGGCCGCCATCAGGGGGGTATTAGGGGTAGTACTGTAGGGGGCCCGGCCAAACTTAATTGAAAGGGGGGCCCGGCAACTGCCGCGACTTTCTTTTGGTAGAAAAAAACAAGCCCCTGCAATGGGGCCTGTTCTTTTCACCAAAACAATGTCGTGAGCTGCTGCGGGCCCCCGAGCTGGGGCAGCGGGCCCCCCTCTCAACACCGCCGCTTGCGCGCGTACGAGCGCGCACGACCGCAAGCACGAGCGCACGAGCCCACGACCGCGCACGAGCCCACGACCGCGCACGACCAGGCGCGCCGCCGAGAGGGAGCAACACAAGTACATCGACGGGGAAGCCACACAGGGACAGCGGCGCACGGTTACTTACCTACTGGCCCGCCTCCGACTCCGCCTCCGCCTCCTCGTCCTCCTTGTCCTCCTTGTCCTCGTCCGACTCCGCCTCCGACTCCGCCTCCTCGTCCGACTCCTCGTCCGCCTCCTCGTCCGACTCCGCCTCCTCCTCCTTCTCCAGAGCGTAGCTGCGTAAGGAGAGGGGGAGGAGTCTAGTTGTTGCGCGGCGGCAGTTCTACGATCCCCGCCATTTTCTGGAGCCTGGAGGTGAAGGACGACGTCTGGACCGAAGACATCGCCTGAAGAGGACTGGAGTGGGAGCAGCACTTCTGACACGGTGAGTAAAGTGTCTCAAAGTGCTGTTTAAGTATGGCCCTGTTCACACAGAGTATTTCGCAGGCCGAAAAAATCTGCCTCAATATTCCTTAAAGAATTTTGAGGCAGATTTTGACCTGCACACACTATCTTGCTGCGTTTTTTGCTGCGTTTTTTGCCCGCTTCGATTGAGGACAGCAGACAAAAAATGCAGCGAAAAATGCATTTTCTGCCTCCCATTGATTTCGATGGGAGGTCAGAGGCGGAACCGCGGCAAGAAAGGACGTGCTGCTTTTTCTTTATTCCGCGACTGGCTCCCATTGATTTCAGATTAAATCAATGGGAGGCGGTTTTTGGAGTTTTTTGGTGCTGATTCTGACGCAGTGTCCGAGTCAATATCAAGGCCCAAAAACTCTGTGAACTGGGCCTTATTGTTAGGTTAGGAACACACTAGGCGTGAACACTGCGGATTTTATGCAACACATTTCATTGCAGAAAATCCGCAGCGTATCACTGTCGCAGCAGAATGGATGGGATTTGAACAAATCTCATCCACACGCTGCAAAAATAATGGACCTGCAGTGTGGCTTTTGGCTTTTTAAGCCGCAGCGTGTCAATGTATTCTGTGGAATCGCCGCTCCTCTGTTGCGGAAATGCTGCGGTTCTGCCGCAAAAATCACAAATGAGAAAAAAAAAAAGGTATTTTTTAAAATTGATAAAAAAGTTTAGACTTTCCCCGGCCGTAGTCCTGGTGACGCGATCCTCTATTCTTAGCGCAGCTCGGCCTCCTGTCATGACGTTTCATCCCATGTGACTGCTGCAGCGGTCACATGGTCTACAGCGTCATCCCAGGAGGCGGGGCTACGTTCAGAAGAGAGAGATGCGTCACCAGGACTACGGCCGGGGAAAGTCTAAACTTTCCCTGCAGGATTCCCGCAGCGGACATGCCTCCCGAAACCTGCGCCACTATTTGGTGCGGTTTTGCTGGCAGAATTCCCTGCGGCTACCGGGGCGGATAAGCTGTGTAGTTTTACTCAGCATATCCGCCTAGTGTGTCCCTTATGATGTCGCTCCTGGAGCTGCTGCCGCTCTCTAAATAGGCAGTTGGTCCAGTAGAATTTGTAATTATATTTTTTTGTGAACCAGCTTATAGGACGAGTGTCGTGAATTTTTTTTTTTTTATATATCAATTTGCTTTTAGTGTTTTATTAAAAAATGTTTTATTTATTTGTGTGTTTGTGTTTTACTTTTTTTTTATTTTTGCACTTTTTCTTGTCCATGGGGGCTGCCATTTTTTTTTACATCTCTGTATGTGTCGATTAACGACACATACAGACATGGAATACGGCAGCTACAGCCCCATAGTGAATGCGAACGGGGCCCGTTCCATCCACTATGCTGTACGCCGTGGGAACGCCGCATGCGCCTCTCCCACACAGTCCAAATTGAAGGTCTTCGGCCGAGTGACATCCGACGCCATTTTCTTGTGGACCGGAAGCCGCGGCCGGACAGTAAGATTACTACTTCCGGTCGCGGCTTCCGGACTTGTGCACTTGGAGGGAGCGGACGGACCAGAGGGAGCGGCGGCGGCAGGAGCAGGTAAGTTAGGTCTGTGTATGTACGTGTTTCAGTGTGTGATTACTACTTTATCTAAGCCTACTACACTGTGTATTAGCTAAAAAAAATAGCGACACACAGTGTAGGAGGTTTGACCGTTCAATCCCCTCCTTTCTCGTGGCACTAGCCAGGATAAAGGAGGGGGGGGGGGATTCTGTGAGCTCACTAGAGCGAGTGTGTATTCTCAAATTTTGCAGCATAAAGCAATGTGGTTGTTTTACCGCATGCCAATGCTGCAATTTTGGGAATTGCTCCATCTAGTGACCAGCGCTGGGAAATGTTATAAATTAGAATCTAATTTATAATATTTCCTGACTCATGAAAAAATTTAAAAAATTAGAACAATGTTTAATACACTATTTAACTAAAAAAAAAAAAATAATTCTAGCGACACATTCTTTTGTGTAAGGCTGGATTCACACGAGCATGTTCGGTCCGTAAAGGTCGGAACATATTTCAGCCGCAAGTCCTGGACCGACCACACTGCAGGGAGCCGGACTCCTAGCAACATAGTTATGTACGATGCTAGGAGTCCCTGCCTCGCTGCGGGACAAACGTCCCGTACTGTAATCATGTTTTCAGTACGGGACAGTAGTTCCACGGAGAGGCAGGGACTCCTAGTGTCGTACATAACTATGATGCTAGGAGCCCGGCTCCCTGCAGTGTGTTCGGTCCGAGACTTGCGGCCAAAATACGTTCCGTCCTTTACGGACATAACATGCTCGTGTGAACCCAGCCTGAGGCTTTGTTCACAGCTGCGTAGGAAGCTCCGTTGCAGATCTGACAGAGAATAACGGATACAGTAGTGCTGCATGCTGCACTATTGTTTTCGTTAAAACAACCAACACCCCAACGGAAATCCGACAAAACCCATTAAAGTCAATTAAAGTGGGTTTCGTTGGCGGAAGGTGTTGTCTGTTGTGCAGCGGAACAGGCGCTTCTTATTTTTCCGTTGCTCTGCTCTGACAAAGGAGAATAACGGAAAGCTGAACGCAGGTGTGAACCCAGCCTAACATTTTGAGTAAAATAAAATTTGCACTCCCATGCAGGCGGAGCTGGTACGGAGCGGCGGTCAAGCATGTACTATGCTGTTTCCGTCATTCCCATAGACTTTGAATGAAATGGAAGCGTGCACGCTTGACCGCCGCTCAATTCAATGTCCCCCTCACTGTGGGGGTGCAGTGAGGAGGATCTGGGGGTTTGGGACCCTCGTTCTTATGAACACAAAAAAAAACCCAATTAAACTGTAAAATTATTGTTAACCCACCTGCTGGCCTCACTTTCTTGCTGGCCGCTCCGTTCCCTCATTCTGGTCCCAGTTGTCCGGGATCCAAGATGGCTGCTACTGCCTCAGACTTGCATATAGAAAGCGTTCCCTGCCAGTCTGAGACATGCCGCCACCTCCTTCACTGATCTCGGAATCTCTGTGTCCATCTCTTCTGACACGTCTGGCTTCTTGAAAGAGGTTCCGTCTGCAGCAACATCCTCACTGACAGCGCCAGGGTTGGCATGAATCATCTTGTGTATGCAAGTATATCACATTGTATGCTTGTAACGGTCTTATATGTTTTATTGTCTGTTTTTTTTTTACAAAGTTTTGAGTATCTTGGACTATTTAAGATCGTGGTAGGATCGAATTTTTACCAATAAAATGATCAAAACGGGCTGTGGGGGGGGCGCAGTTTATTTCAATAAAGTATTTTTTATACATTTTTCCACTGTATAACAGAACTAGTAATCGATGTGTCTGACTGACACCTCTCCATTACAATTGCTAGTGTTTGGCGTCAGCCAGAGGTGTGCTATGTCCACTTTTGGCTGACACCAACCCCTTTTCCCCAGTACCCAACGCACCAGGGCTACTGGGAAGAGCCGAGGACTATTGGGTGGCCCCTGGGACGGCCACAGGCTGGTGTTTTTAGGATGGGAGGGAACCAATAGCCATGGACCTTCCCATCCTGAGAATTTCAAACTGCGGTTGTTGGTTTTTCTTGGCTGAATAGAGCAATAGGAGGACCCCACATGTTTTTTTGTTTAATCATTTTTAAGAAAAGCATTACACTATGCTATAAATACAAATATATATATAAAAACATGGAGAAAATCAATAGCTGCAGTCTGATTATCCGGATGGGAAGGTTCATGGCTATTGGTCCCCTCCTATCTTCTTCCCAGTAGCCCTGGTGCTTTGGGTACTGGGGAAAAGGGGTTGGTGTCAGCCAAAAGTAGACATAGCACATCACTGACTGACACCAAGCCCTAGCGATTGTAATGGAGAGGTTTCAGTCAGACACATCGATTGCTAGTTCTGTTACACAATTGAAAAAAATATAACAAACACTTTATTGAAATAAACTGCCCCCCCCCCACCTCTACAGCCCGCTTTGACCATTTTATTGGTAAAAATTCGATCCCACGACAATCCAACGTAGTCCAAGACACGGAAACCTTTAAAAATAACAGACAATAAAACATAGAAGACCGTTACAAGCATACAATGTGATATACTTAAAGAGGCTGTCACCAGATTATAAGTGCCCTCTCTTCTACATAATCTGATCGGCGCTGTAATGTAGATAATTGTTTTTTATTTTGAAAAACGATCATTTTTGACCAAGTTATGAACAATTTTAGATTTATGCTAATTAGTTTCTTAATAGACAACTGGGTGCTTTTTAACAACTGGGCGTTGTACAGAGGAGTGTATGACGCTGACCAATCAGTGACCAATCAGCTTCATACACTTCTCATCGTTCCAGCCCAGCTACTTTCACTGCACAGCGTGATCTCGCGAGATCACGCTGTGCTGTCACATACTCCCACATTAACTTTACCGAAGTGTCTTGGGAGTGAATAGGCATCACCTCCAGCCAGGACACAATGTCTATTCACAATGCCACAACTTTGGTAAAGTTTCTGTGGGACTTACTCACAGCACAGCGTGATCTCGTGAGGTCACGCTGTGCAGTGAAAGAAGCTGGGCTAGAACGATGAAGTGTATGACGCTGATTAGTCGCTGATTGGTCACTGATTGGTCAGCGTCATACACTTCTCTGTACAATGCCCAGTTGGTAAAAAGTTAAAAAGCACCCAGTTGTCTATTAAGAAACTAATTAGCATAAATTTTAAATTGTTCATAACTTGGTCAAAAATGATCGTTTTTCAAAATAAAAACCACTGTTATCTACATTACAGCGCCGATCAGATTATCTAGGAGACAGGGCACTTATAATCTGGTGACAGAGCCTCTTTAAATACAGAAGATGATTCATGCCAACCCTGGCGCTGTCTTGCTCCGTCCTCCACTGACGTGCTGTCAGTGAGGATGTTGCTGCAGCCGGAACCCCTGTCAAGAAGCCAGCAGGACAAGTGTCAGAAGAGATGAACACAGTGCTGACATCATCAGTGCTTGTCCTTTGGAGAGCAGTGAAGAAGGCGCATGTCTCAGATTTGCAGTTAATGCTTTCTATATACAAGTCTGAGACAGTAGCAGCCATCTTGGATTCTGGAAAACGGGGACCGGAATGAGTAAGCAGAATCAGAAACAAGTGAGGCCAGCAGGTAAGTTATCAATAATTTTGCAGTATTTAATTAGTTGTTTTTTTGGACTGAATGGTTGCTTTTTAACCAGTAAGCAGCAGCTCCAGTGTGCGTCTAGCTGGGGTGTATTTACGTTGCTGAGCGGTCTCATGCTGCAATCTAGCACATCTTGACATCACGCTCAATGTCATAAGCGTTAACCCTAAAGTTTAAAACTCTGTAGAACTAATGACGAAGCTCTTTACAAAATTTATATATATTAATTTTTTCTTTCACTTAATAATTTTTATTATTTCTAAAGGTCCAAAGCGCTGAAGAGCAGTCCCAGCGACGCCAACTGCTGTGTCTGGATAGGGCAGAGGGAGCGGCTCAGCTTCAGTGTGTGGTAAGCGCTTGTGAGCTTGATCCCCCCCCTGCTGAAGAGAAGAGAAGACTGCAAAGGTAAGTGTAAAATGAATAAATGGGTTACATAGAGAATTAGAATAATATTTACACACAGGGGTGTAACTACATTGTGCTGGGCCCCATGCCACACTTTGGAATGGCCTCATCCACCTTAAAGAGGCTGTCACCACATTATAAGTGCCCTGTCTCCTACATAATCTGATCGGCGCTATAATGTAGGTGACAGTAATGCTTTTTATTTAAAAAAAACAATCTATTTTCACCACTTTATTTTCGATTTTAGATTTATGCTAATGAGTTGCTTAATGCCCAAGTGGGCGTGTTTTTACTTTAGACCAAGTGGGCGTTGTACAGAGGAGTGTATGACGCTGACCAATCAGTGACCAATCAGCATCATGCACTCCTCTCCATTCATTTAGTCAGCGCATAGGGATCCTTTTAGATCCTTATGTGCTGTCTTATACTAACACATTAACAATACTGAAGTGTTTAGACAGTGAATAGACATTCTACAGGAAATCTATTCACAATCCCTGCACTTTGTTACAGTTCCTGTGGTAGTTACAGCAGAGGAAGCGTAATCTCGCGAAATTCCGCTGTAGATGACAGGTTACATCGAGATTACGCTTCCTCTGCTGTAACTACCACAGACAGTTACAAAGTGCAGGGATTGTGAATAGACATTCCGTGAAATATCTATTCACTGTCTAAACACTTCAGTATTGTTAATATGTTAGTATAAGACAGCACATAGAGATACCTGACGAAGCATCAGCGAAACGCGTGTCGGGTCCAGCAGCGGTTCCCCCCTCCCGGTCCTGATCTCCTGGCTATCCTTGTACTGTGTAGGTGTAGGTATACTGCCATTTGTATGTTAATTTTGTGTAAGATTGCACTTGCATCTTTCCCAAGTATAGTTATCTATCTGTGCAAACGTACCATACCTAGCACCTGCTTTAAATTATTGATCCATGCACTTTAGCTCTCTGGGTGATCGCATGACCAATTTACCATCTGGGGGGGGGGGGCCACGCTGCTTTTATGTTCTGATTCCATCTTTTTACGAGGGCTTATGTTATTTTATTGTGTATAGTTGTTTTTATGTGATTTCTTGTGTCTAATTGCCTTTAATAAAGATTGTACGTAACTTTTCTATTTATCTGGTCGTGCGTGACCTGTCTCTTTTTCTGGTTTGTTATATCAGTCACTAGGACCATTGGTACATTTTGGGGCATTGTTCGGTTTGGTAAACAGCACATAGAGATCTAAAAGGATCTCTATTAACTGCCTAAATGAATGGGGAGAAGTGTATGACGCTGATTGGTCAGCGTCATACACTCCTCTGTACAACACCCACTTGGTCTAAAGTAAAAACACGCCCACTTGGGCATTAAGACACTCATTAGCATAAATCTAAAATCGCTAATAAAGTGGTGAAAATAGATCGTTTTTTTAAATAAAAAGCACTGCTGTCACCTACATTATAGCGCCGATCTCCTTAAGTAGGAGATAGGGCACTTATAATGTGGTGACAGAGCCCCTAAGCATGGACCCCAGAACCAACATAAAAATATAAAAAAAATGTACTCCCCACTACTCGCTCCTCTTGCCTTCATGGCCTGCTACACAAGGCCCACTACCACATCCAGCCGGGCAGCAGCAGGAAATTATATGAGACGCAGCATACACCGTCCTAACGCTTTGTTAAATACATGGATCCAGTTTTAGGCTGGGTTCACACGACCATGTTACGTCCATAATGTACGGAACGTATTTCGGCCGGAAGATCCGGACCGAACACAGTGCAGGGAGCCGGGCTCCTAGCATCATAGTGATGTACGACGCTAGGAGTCCCTGCCTCTGCGTGGAACTACTGTCCCGTACTGTAATCATGATTACAGTACGGGACAGTTGTCCTGCAGCGAGGCAGGGACTCCTAGCGTCGTACATCACTATGATGCTAGGAGCCCGGCTCCCTGCACTGTGTTCGGTCCGGATCTTCCGGCCGAAATACGTTCCGTACATTACGGACGTAACATGGTCGTGTGAACCCAGCCTTAATTGGGGCTCGCAGATTCCAGGTCGACCCAACCCCCTCTGACCGCAATTGTTATGCCACTGTTTTAACAACCTGTTTTTCCTCTGCTCTTATGTATCTATTTTTGATCATAGACGGGGTTTAGGATTGTACCGAAACAAACCCTGTATCTGCTATTTTGTTTATCTGAACCTGTCAGCCTGTTAATGTTGCCCTAACTGCGGGCAGTATGATATAGTTACAGGTGCACTTATCCTCCGGATAGGCCATTAATAGATGATCGGTCGGGGTCCAACTATCAAGTCCCCCACCGATCAGCTATTTTGAAGGGAGTGCAGCGCTGCTTCCCCTTCATTTCTACTTGTGAAACGTCGACCCGGTTGTAGCGGCGATTCACAGTATTGCAGCCTTCTCAAATTGAAGTGAATGTGAGAAGGCTGCAATACTCTGAATTGCGCTACATCTCTGTCGAAGATTCACAGTGAGCAAGTAGAAATAAGGGCAAGTAGCGCTCGTACGAGCGCTGCACTCTCTACAGCTGATCGGCGGGGGTCACTGTAGTTGGACCCCGACCCATCAGCTATTGATGGCCTATCCTGAGGATAGGCCATCCATTTTTAGGGACAGGGAAACCCCTTTAAGTATTATTATGTTCATTAAATTTGCAGAATAAAGGAATAAAGTCTGTATATATTTTTATTTTTAAGATGTAGTTGAATATCTTTTGACTAAAACCAACAAAAGTTGTAGTTTACAAAAATCTCGCTGTCCCTTGTATAACAAATTTACTTTTGTCAAAAATACAGCATTGCTGTAACAACCTTAAACAAAGCCCCCTTTTTTACATTTTTAGCATTTCAACCCTTAGGCAATATGTGATCTTAGCACCAGGGCCTGCTCAAGGTTTATGTGGACCCTTGGGCGACAGAGTTAGTGGGCCCATTTGCGGGGGAACTCACGGTGGCAGTAAAGTGCCACACAGCCCCCCTCCCCGGTAGTGCCACACAGCCCCCCACTGGTACCCCTACCTGGTAGTGCCACACAGCCTTTGAGGCTCCCTCTAGGAGTGGTAGCCGACGCTCTGGCCGGGGATTCCGCTTCAGGAGGAGCCCATGACGTCACTGTCCATATACATACAGTGATGTCGGGCAACCCCAGAGCCATAATACCGGGCAAAAAGCTACTAGCACTCTGCTTAATACACTGCTCTGCTCCTGACATCACTGTCCATATATGGATAGTTCTCTCCGGAGCAGAGCTAGAGTCTCAAGCACAGCGCTAGTAAAGGCTCTGCTCCGGAACTCAGTCTCTGGGGAAGCCCCCTGACATCACTGTCCATATATGGATAGTGATGTCCCGGGCAGAGCGCTACTAGCACTCTGCCTTTGATTCCTTCTCTCCTTCTGGCATCACTGTCCATATATTGACAGTGATGTCAGGGGCAACTCCAGAGCCGGAGTCCTGGGCAGAGCGCTACTAACACTCTGCCTGGGATTCTGTAGAGTAGTAATTGGCAGAGCGGGGAGATACCTCCCTGCTCTGCCATAGCGTTCAATAGTATCTGCGTCCTTAGGATGCAGATTCCATTGAATGTGGCGTCGCTACCGCTGTAGCAGCCATAGCGGCTGCTAGCGGGGCCACTGGACATGGGGTGCACGTGACAGCGGGCAGCACGGGCCCCCTCATGCTGTGGACCCCATGGCGGCTGCTACAGTGGTTGTTACGTCGCCTCCTAGACAGGGGCTTCTTATAGAATCTCCGGCAAGAGTGTCGGCAGCGCTCTGTCCGTGGTTTCCACTTATGGAGGAGCCATGACAGCAGCGTCAGCACTATTTAACATTTAGCTCTGGCATCTCTGTAGGATTCGGCAGACTTAGGGTATGTGCACACGCTAGCTGGCTTTTACGGCTGAAATGACAGCCTGTTTTCAGAAGAAAACAGCTGCGTCGTTTCAGCCGTAAATGCTCCTCCTCGTAATATACGAGGCGTCTGTGACGCTCGTATATCTTGAGCTGCTCTTCATTGAGTTCAATGAAGAACGGCTCAAATTACGTCTGAAAGAAGTGTCCTGCACTTCTTTTGACGAGGCTGTAATTTTACGCGTCGTCTTTTGACAGCTGTCAAACGACGACGCGTAAATTACAGGTCGTCGGCACAGTACGTCGGCAAACCCATTCAAATGAATGGGCAGATGTTTGCCGACGTATTGTAGCCCTATTTTCAGACGTAAAACGAGGCATAATACGCCTCGTTTATGTCTGAAAATAGGTAGTGTGAACCCAGCCTTAGGGTATGTTCACACGCTGAGAGGCAGTTACGTGTGAAAAGACAGACTGTTAACAGCTGCCTCGTTTCACACGTAAAAGCTCCTCCTCGTAATTTACGAGGCGTCTGAGACGCTCGTAAACCTTGAGCCGTGCTTCATTGATTTCAATGAAGAACGGCTCAAATTACGTGGCAAAGAAGTGCCCTGCACTTCTTTGCCGAGGCAGTAAATTTACGGGTCATCGTTTGACAGCTGTCAAACGACGACTCGTAAATGACTCGTAAATAACAGGTCGTCTGCACAGTACGTCGGCAAACCCATTCAAATGAATGGGCAGATGTTTGCCGACGTATTGTAGCCCTATTTTCAGACGTAAAACGAGGCATAATACGCCTCGTATACGTCTGAAATTTGGCCGTGTGAACATACCCTTAAGCTGGCCTTACACTTGAGACAGCAATCGTCCAGCCGACAGCTGTTTCTCTAGACTTCCCCACACACATGCATGCTCAGCCGAGTGTGCATGTGTTTTCAAGAAGGATATATGAGAAAGGAGCTGTCAGACTACTGGCAACGGCTTATCTATTTGCAAGCAAAAGGATTGGGCACATTGAAATTCCACATGCCTGACCCTCTCTGGACACAACCAAACATATTAGATGGTCGGTTAGTCATAGTAGTGGGTTAGTATAAATAACAGTTGATATTGTTGGTAGTGTACATATGTAGTATGAACTGACATTTGTCTTGTACCCTTTTTTTTTTTTTTTAGCAGTGATTTATCAGGACTTTAGTACAGGTTTGTGAGTTAATATATTTCATTTTGTTCAGACGTTCTACTAGTTCAGTTTCATTGTTATTTCACACGGTTTTCCTTCCTTGGTGAAGATTTTTGAACCATTTAACAATTTTATTTTCTCTATAGCAAATTAAGTTCCCCTTTTTCAATTCTCTTCTATCAATACTCCTCATAAGTTTTGGGGCTATTAGAGGTAGCAAGCAGTGTTTCGCCAATCTTGCTTTTCTAGAAAAAATACATATATTTTGCTCTTGGTTAATACTTATTGAGACCAAAAAAAATGTACCACCATAAATCTGGCTTTCAAAAACGCAAGAAAAAAAGAGAGCGTGAAGAAGAGGAAAAGATAAAGAAAAAAGTGATACTGGACTACTTTAAGAAGCCACAATCCAACCAGGGAAGTGATGTTGAAATCCAAGAATTACCTGAACTACACATAGAAGCTTCTCATCAAATACTTGCGCAAACTGCATCATCCAGCCAGGTGGCTGCGCCTGCAAGCATTTCGTCAGTTATGGAAGAAGAGAATGCTACTTCTAGCAATATGTCAACTTTTGCAGTGACAGAAGAAGCTGTAGAGACACCATGTTCCTGCACTATGTCCATGGAAAATCCGATCATGATAGAAGAAGAATCTCCTTCACACAAAATGTTGCCTTCCAGTCTTTTTACAGAGATGGAAGGAGAGGTAATGCCGTCATCATCAACTTCAACTTCTTATATTGAGAATGAAGATCTTCCCATAGAAGTTTTGAAAAATATGAATGATGGAGCGTCTTGTTGCATGCAGAGTAATACAAACATCCGTACCCGTGTTTTTTCTCCTGAAGAGGACACTCAGTCTTATCGGACATTACAAGGAGAAGTTGATTGGAAAGACCCAGCTCTGTGGCCAGATGTCCTCCAGAAAAAAGAAAGAGAGAAGATTGTTCTTTCTGGACTATTCAATGAAGAGGAATTAAAAAAGATGGCACAGTCTTTGCCTACAGATGTTGATAACCGTTGTTTCAGTGATTTTCTTCTATATGCCAAGTCCTCAAATGGAAGGGAGAAGAATTTACGGGATTGGCTAAGATGGAGCACAACCAAGCAGGTAATGTATTGTGTAACTTGTATGGCCTTTTCTACGGACTCCAGGAGTAAAACAGGAAGCATCCTCTGTCAAAAAGACGGTTTTGATCCATCAAAGCACAGGTGGCATCGACTATACAAGAAATTACCGGAGCATGAACATTCCGCACAGCACAGAAAGCACTACTGGAGTTGGAGAACACTCCAAAAGTCCATAGGCGGTCATGGTGTTGACTTCGAGATGCAAAGAAGTTTAGCGAAGGAAGTGGATAAGTTTATGGCTCTTCTAGAAAGACTCTTGGACGTGACACTGCATTTGGCTTCACGCAACATGGCATTCAGGGGAACAACGCAAAGAATTGGAGAAATCCATAATGGCAATTTTCTTGGAACGTTGGAAATCCTGTCACGATATGACAATTTACTACGCGAGCATTTAGAAAAAGTCAAGGCCAGTCAAGAAAAGGGAAAGAAACTTCCAGCTCATTATCTCTCCTGGGCCACACAAAATGAATTTATAAATATTTGTGGAAAACATGTACTGGATGCCATACTACTAGAAAGGAAAGAAGCAATTTATTTTTCTGTAGTTTGTGATGCTACACCAGATATTTCACACACCGAACAGAATGTTATAGTTGTAAGATATGTTTACAGAGAGCCTCAAAAAAGAAGTTGGCATATTCAAGAAAGGTTCTTGGAATTTTTTTATTTTTTCCAGAAGACTGGTGAAGAAATTGCTGAAATGATTATCTCAAGATTGAGTGAACATGCCATTGACCTCAAAGACTGCAGAGGTCAGGGATATGACAATGGTGCAAACATGTCCGGCAGGATTAAAGGTGTAAGAGCCAGAATCCAGGAGAGATATCCAACAGCTATATTTTGTCCCTGCGCTGCCCATTCGTTAAACCTTGTGGGTGTACACGCTGCCGCAAGCTGCCCTGAAATGAAGACATTTTTTGGAAGTGTAAACAGGCTATACATTCTGTTTAGCAGCAGCCCTGAGAGATGGAACACACTGCTTGAAGAAGTTGGAAGGTCTTTGCATGGTCTAAGTGACACCAGGTGGAGTTCAAGAATAGAGGCTGTGCGTCCAATTGCTCAGAAACTCCCAAGCGTTCTGAAGGCTCTGGAAAAAGTTCTTGCTTCCAAAAAACTTACAAGTGATGCACACTCAGACGCTCAAGGTCTCCATGACTATTTTTCATCTTTCCGGTCAGTAGTTTTAGCAACATTCTGGATAAAAGTGCTTACCAGTTTTGAGCAGAGAAACAAAATTCTTCAATCAAGATCTATTTCCATAGAAATTGGAGCCGCCAACATTAAAGCCCTCTCGGAAGAAATGAAACTTCTTCGGGAAAAGTGGCCTGCTCTACTCTCTGAAGCCAAATCTGTAGCTGATTGTATGGAGATTCCAAAGGAGCTACTGAATTCTCAGCAATTGCGCCAAAGGAAGTCAAAGCACCATGATGCTATAAATCCTGAAGATCATTTTAAAGCTAATGTCTTCCTTGTGGCAATGGACACAATCATTTCTGATCTTCATCAGCGCTTCAAATCAATGGAAGATGTATGCAAATTATTTGCTCCAATCCTTAAACTGAGAACAATGAGTGAAGAAGACTTGGTGACATCCACTGAAGAATTGATCTCCGCATACCCTGATGACTTCACATCATCTTTACTCTGTGAACTGCAACATCTCCGTAAAGTGTATTGCGCTACATTCCCCGAAAACTTGGGTCCACTAGATTTGCTAAACTCTATCTATGAACTAGAGCTTCAGGGAATATTTGGAGAGGTGTGTATTGCTCTTCGGATTTTCACCACCCTCCCACTTTCAGTAGCGGAAGGAGAAAGGGCATTTAGCAAACTTTCATTGATCAAGAACTATCTGCGTTCTACAATGAGCGAGCAACGTTTAAACAGCCTAGCAATTCTTTCCATTGAACATGGGCTTGCCAGGCAGCTCAATTATAAAGACCTTATTAAAGATTTTGCAAATCAGAAAGTTAGAAGACTGTCTGCTCTACAAATCTAAATTTGCTCTTATTTTTGCTCTGAGCCAAGCATGAAACAATCCTCATCTATCACAGCTAAAACAGCACAATAGCTATTTGCGCAATAGGTAAGTATATGATTAATGATGTTTAAATGTAAAATAAGAATGTTTGCCCCCTTTTGCTGCTTTTCTTTGTTATTGATAGTAATATTGTTTATATTTATGCTCAATCTGTAAAACCGTTTGCACTATTTTGTTTGTTTGTTAGTTATATGTTAATGTGACTGAAGCACTTTATCATTTTATATTTGTTATATATGTTGTCCGTTAAACTTTTTTTCTTATGTTAACGTTTGGTGGTTCTTAATTTTTTGGAATGATGTTTCACTTGCACTATAGTATTGAATCGAATTACCATATTTGGTCAAAAGATTTAACTGAATGACTCTAAATTAAAAAAAAAACAAAAAAAAAAACATTTGTTCACCAGAATAGGTAAAAAGTTTTAGAAGCATTCAACAAATAAACAGACCATAAATAAGATGATGTAATTTTGTACATCTTAAAAAGGCACTATTAAAAATTTGCAGAGTACGGGAACAATTAATACAAATAACCTTTGAACAGCCTAAGGGCTTGTAGACATGCCTATGGATTCATTAAATGGACCCAGAGGCCGTATGTGCGGCATAATATTCTCAGATAGACATATAGTGGAGCTCGTTATATTTTATTTTACAGGAGTCAATGAGAAAAAGGAAAAACGCCATGTGCCTCAGTGTACAAATTGAGACATGGCGGTACAGTATGAGCTCTTAGAATTCTATTAGCTCCATATTATAGATCTACAACATTAGGATCTTAGGCAGCTAAATTTACTATTGTTATATACATATAGGGTTATTGAGAAATTTGAAATGAGTTAGAGTAGAGTAGGGCCCTGCCAAAAGAGTCTACCTTGTCGTGGTGGCAGGCTTCAAAATCTTTTGGCCAAATAAAAAGTTATTAGTTATGTATCACACACAGAGCGTGATATGGTGTTGGGCGGAGTACCGTTAACGGGCGGTGCCACGGTAGGGGGGCCCCGAAAATTTAGCTGTAGGGGGCCCTGAAATTCCTGATGGCGGCCCTGCGTATGGGTACGCCATGGAAAGTTATGACTTCCCACAAATTGCCGTATCCATACGCCAAATGTTTGGCAACGGCCCAGAAGCTGAGTCGGTGCCATCATCCCCGGATCTCGGCTGTATCTTACAGCTGACATCCGGCTGTAATGGCGGGGACCGAAATTAGCTTCGATCCCCGTCATTAACCCCTTAAGTGCAGCGCTCAAACGCGAGTGCTGCACTTAAGGTGTTTGCAGCTCATCGGAACCCCAGCAATGAAATTGCCGGGGTTCCGGTGGCTGCAATGGCAACCGGAGGCCTAATACTGGCCTCCCGGTCTGCCTAATACGGAATACGGTCAAGATCCGCCCGGCGGCGGAGCCTGATCGGCTTCCGTAGCCGCCGGAAAGATGGCATCCACCTTTAATGGCAGGAACCGGAGCTAGCTCCAATCCCTGCCATTATCCCCCTCGATGCAGCAATCGAAAGCGATTACTGCATCGTAGTGGTTACTAGCAGATCACCAGCCCTGACAGGCAATCAGGACTGGCGACTGCTGCTATGGCAACAGGAGACACAATGGCCTCCTGCTCTGCTATTACGGAAGCCGATTAGGCCCCCGCCGGGAGGCGAAGCCTAATCGGCTTGCTGTCAGTGAATAACTGACAGATCTAATACATTGCACTACGTAGGTAGTGCAAAGTATTAGAAAAAAAATGAAAAAAATAGAAGTTTGAAAACAATAAAAGTTTCAAGTAATAAAATAAAACACTATCGCCCTTTTTCGCTTATCAAGTCCTTTATTATTGAAAAAAAAAAATAAACCATACGTATTTGGTATTGCCGCGACCGTAACGACCTGATGTATCAAAATATTATATTATTTATTGCACACGGTGAACAGCGTAAAAAAAACCTGTAAAAAACTATACCCGAGTTTCTGTTTTTTGGTCACTCTGCCCTACAAATATTGGAATAAAAAGTGATCAAAACGTTGCACGTATCCAAAAATGGTACCTATAAAAACTATAGCTTGTCTCGCAAAAAACAAGCCCTCATACAGCTCCGTCGACAAAAAAATTGGAAAGATATGGTTCTCACAACTTGGCGACAGAAAAAATATATTCTTTTTACAAAAGCAATTTTAATGTGCAAAATGTTGTCAAACATAAAAAAGTTCTATAAATTAGGTATTTCCGGAATCGTACGGATCCACATAATAAAGTTAACTGGTAATGTATAACGCATGGTGAACACTGTATAAAAAAAAATAAAAAAGCTGTGCCAGAATTGCGTTTTTTTGTTTACCTGGCCTTCCAAAAAATAGGATGAAAGGTGATCAAAAAGTCGCATGTACCCGAAAATGGTAACAATAATCGTTACAGCTTGTCCTGCAAAAAAACAGCCCTCATACCGCTACGTCTATGAAAAAATAAAATTAGTTATGGCTCCAATAAGTCAGGAAATAAAAAATATGCAGTTGTGCCCGAGGGGAACATTTCCTCTGTTTCAGGAGGCGATTTATCAAGGATCTAAAATTAGGGAACCAGGAAGGGGAGGGCCCAAACATATCTGCTGGAAGCGAGGGTGCCCGTATTATACCAGGACAACACTTCACAGCAAAATTCCCCAAACTGCAAATATGCGGACCAAAAGGGGCATAAGAAAGGACGCCATATATCAGTGCGACACTGGCCTGTGCAGAAAGGATTGCTTCACAGCGTAACACACATAAATGGATTATTTTATTGTTTTTTTACCCCATTATTATACCCCCTGACTATGCCCCTGATGTACTCTGCCCAGCTCACATATGCCCCACGTTATAAACGGAAACACTCCAAACAAAACTATTACCAAGCAAATTCCACGCTCCAAAAGCCAAATGACGCTCCCACCCATCTAAACCCTACAGTGTGCCCAAACAGCAGTTTCCTTCCACATATATGGCATCGTCATACCCGGGAGAACCCTTTTAAAAAATTTTGGGGTGTGTGTCTCCAGTGACATAAGCTGGGTATGACATATTTGCCATTGAAATGGCATTTCTAGAGAAAAATATCAATTTTTACTTTGCACCACCCGCAGCGCAATCATTTATGGAAAATACCTGTGGGTGAAAATGCTCACTACACCCCTTAATAGATGCCTTGAGGGGTGCAGTTTCCAAATGGGGTCACTTCTCAGGGCTTTCTTTTTATTATTTCACATCTGAGCCTCTGCAATTGTGATCCAATACTTTATAAATCGCCAAATTAGGCCTCGATTTTGCATGGTACGCTTTCACTCCTGAGCCTGGTCGAATGTTCGGCAAAAGATTAGGGCAACATGAAGGGTGTTTCTAAAACCAGGAAACCCAGCATAATAATTAGAGAGCTGTTTTGTTATGGTGGCACAAGCTGGGCACCACATATTGGCATATCTATGGAAAAAAAATCCCATTTTCACTCTGCAACATCGAGTGCACACTAATTTCTACAAAACACCTGCAGGGTTAACATGCTTACTACACCCCTAGGTAAATGCATTGAGGGCGTAGTTTCCAAAATGTGGTCACTTCTGCGGGGTATCCACAGTTTTGGTCCCACAGGTGCCCAGAAACCAATCCAGCAAAATCTGCACTCCAAATGGCGCTCTTTCCTTTCTGAGCCTTGCCGTGTGCCCAAACAGCCGTTTATGACCACATATGGGGTATTGCCGTACTCGGGAGAAATTGCTTTACAAATGTTGTGTTCTTTTTTTGCATTATTTGTTGAGAAATCCCAAAAATTTGCGGTAAAACAACGTCTTATTGAAGAAAAAGGATTGTTTTTATTTTCACTGCCCAATTCTAATAAATTCTATGAAACATCTATGGGGTCAAAATGCTCACAATACTCCTAGATGGATTCCTCAAGGGGTGTAGTTTCCTAAAGGGAGTCACTATTTGGGCGTTTTCATTGTTTTGCCCCTCAGGGGCTTTGCAAATGCGACATTGCCTCCTCAAACCATTCCTGCTAAATGTGATCTCCAAAAGCCAAATAGCGCTCTTTCTATTCTAAGCCCTGCCGTGTGTCCAAACAGCCGTTTATTACCACATGTGGGGTACTGTTTTACTCGGGAGAAATTGCTTTACAAATTTTGCTGGCTTTTTCTCCTTCAGTCTTTGTGGAAATGAGAAAAAATTTGCTAAAACTACATTTTCTTTGAAAATATGTAGATTTTTATTTTCAGGGCCTACTTCCAATAATTTCTGCAAAAAACCTGTGGGGTCAAAACGCTCAGTATACCCCTAGATAATTTCCTCAATGGGTGTAGTTTCCAAAATGAGGTCACTTGTGAGGGGTTTACACTGTTTTATCCCCTCAGGGACTTTGTAAATGTGACATGGCCTCCGCAAACCATCCCTGCTAAATGTGAACTCCAAAAGCCAAATGGTGCTCCATCCGTTCTAAGCCCTGCCGTGTGTCCAAACAGCCATTTATTACCACATGTGGGGTATTATTTTAATCGGGAGAAATTGCTTTACAAATGTTGTGGTGCCTTTTCTCCTTCAGTCCTTGTGGAAATGAGAAAAAATTAGCTTTACCTACATTTTCTTTGAAAAAATGTAGATTTTTATTTTCAGGGCCTACTTCCAATAATTTCTGCAAAAAACCTGCGGGGTCAAAACGCTCAGTATACACCTAGATAATTTCCTTGAGGTGTGTAGTTTCTCAAATGGGATCACTTTTGGTGGATTTCCACTGTTTTGGCACCGCAAGAGCCCTTGAAACCTGACATGGTGCCTAAAATATATTCGAATAAAAATAAGGGCCCAAATTCCACTAGGTGCTCCTTTGCTTCTGAGGCCGGTGCTTCAGTCCAGTAGCACGCTACGGCCACATATGGGATATTTCCTAAAACTGCAGAATCTGGGCAATAAATATTGAGTTGCATTTCTATGGAAAAACTTTCTGTGTTATAAATAAAAATGGATTAAAAATTTATTTGTAAATTTCACACCTACATTGCTTTAATTCCTGTGAAAAGTTTAAAGTGTTAAGAAATGTTCTAAATGCTGTTTTGAATACTTTGAGGGGTGAAGTTTTCAAAATGGGGTGACTTCTTTTGGGTTTCTAATATATAAGGCCCTCAAAGCCACTTCACAAGTGAACGGGCCCCTGTAAAAATAGCCTTTTGAAATTTTCTTGAAAATGTGAGAAATTGCTGCTAAAGTTCAAAGCCTTGTAACGTCCTAGAAAAATAAGAGGATGTTCAAAAGACGATGCCAAACTAAAGTAGACATATGGGAGATGTTAGTTAGCAACAATTGTGTGTGTTATAACTACCTGCCTTACAAGCAGATACATTTAAGTTGAGAAAAATGCAAATGTTTGCAATTTTTCGCTAAATTTTGGTGTTTTTCACAATTAAATACTGAACATATCGAGCAAATTTTGCCAGTAACATAAAGTCCAATGTGTCATGAGAAAACGATCTCAGAATCGCTTGGATAGCTAAAAGCAATCCGACGTTATTACCACATAAAGTGACACATGTCAGATTTGAAAAATGAGGCTCTGTCAGGAAGGTCAAAAGTGGCTAAAGAGGGAAGGGGTTAAGATATTGTATTACAGTCTGTAGCCTTTGGGGGGAATATATTAACCTTTCTACAACAGTTTACTAAAATGCACAAATGTTGACATTTTTGGGGTGCAAAAAATGGGCGGGGCTTAGCAGAAATGGCCAACAATTTTACTATAAGTTACGCCAGTAACTGATGTAAATTATAGCAGAAATCTATATGTATAGTGCGGCCCAGATTTATCTCTGGGGAGCGTAACAAGGCAAAGTTCCGTGCCAGACCCATACCTCCCCTCAATCATACTGTTTGCCCCCAATCAGACAATAAAATAAATTTTAAAAATGTACTTACCTCACCACTCCGATTCTCCCTCCCGGATTCCCTCAGGCTCTTACAGCACGCCGCAGCACGTAGAAAGTACTGATGACAGGCCGCGTTGCAGCTAAAAGATGCAACACATTTATTAAGAGTCTTTCGCCTGTTAATAAATGTGTTGCATCTTACTCCAGCAAACTGTTTAATAGGACTGGTGTATGAAACGCCAGTATTAAAGGGAATGTGTCGCTAGAAATTTTTTTATTTTTTTTTCAGGAAATATTATAAATTAGATTCTAATTTATAACATTTCCATGTGCTGGCCACTAGAGGGAGCAATTCTCAAAATTGCCGCATTGGCATGTGGTAAAGCAACCTCATTGCCTTATGCTGCAAATTTGTAGTAGACACACTCGCTCTAGTGTCCTCACAGAATCCCCCCTCCTTTATCCTGCCTAGTGCCAGGAGAAAGAAGGGGGTTGAATCTTCAAACCTCCTACACTGTGTGCCGCCATTTTCTGAGCGAATGCACAGTGTAGGAAGATTAGATACAGTGCTCAGCAGAAAGTATAACACTAACATACACACACATCACATACACAAACATAACTTACCTGCTCCTGCCGCCGCCTCCGCCCTGCCGCTCCTAGTCCTTGCATCTGCGCTGCCTTCAACATATGGCCGGAAGCCGCGACCGGAAGTCGTCATCTTACTGTCCGGCCGTGGCTTCCGGTCCACATGAAAATAGCGCTGGATGTCGCTCTACTAAAGACCTTTCTTTTGATCTGTGTGGGAGTGGCGCATGCGCCGTTCCCACACAGATGGCATACACTATAGTGAATGGAACGGCTCCCGTTCGCATTCTCTAAGGGAATGTATGTGCCGTATTCCATCTCTGTATGTGTCGTTAATGGACAGATACAGAGATGAAAAAAAAAATGGCAGCCCACATAGAGAAGTAAAAGAAGGAAAAAAGTAAAAAGTACAACAAAAAAACACAAATAAATACAATTTATTTTAATGACATACTAAAAGCAATATTATATATATATATATATATATATATATATATATATATATATATATATATATAAAAAAAAACATTTCCGTGACACCTTCCCTTTAAAAGGGTTTTCCACGTTCTGACAACTGATGACCTATCCACTGGATAGGTCATCAGTATATGATCGGTGCGTGAACCTTTTAGAAGGTTAATCTTTACCCGCTAAGGTGGAAGGGTTGGTTCCAATGCCTAGTTATGGTGGTGTCTGAGGAAATAAAGGTCCTTTTAGACGTCCCGATACTGACCATGAAAACCAGCACCAATCGACGATACAGCGTGTCACAAGGAGCAATCATCGTTAATGTATGGGGGCAAACAATCGTTACTACACCAGACCCCGCACCGATCCACCACTCCAGCTGCCTCTGGGCACCGGACAACACTGCCGGAAGTAGATGGCTCCGGTCAAAGAATAGAGGCCGAGCTGCAGTTCTGCCGAACGGCTGCTATGCAGTGATCTGAGCAATCTGCTTCCGGCAGTGTTGTCCAGTGCCCGGAGGCAGCTGGACTGGCAGATCGGTGCGGGGTCTGGTGTAGTAACGATTGTTTGCCCCCATACATTAACGATGATTGCTCCTTGTGACACGCTGTATCGTCGATTGGTGCTGGTTTTCATGGTCAGTATCGGGACGTCTAAAAGGACCTTTATTTCCTCAGACACCACCATAACTAGGCATTGGAACCAACCCTTCCACCTTAGCGGGTAAAGATTAACCTTCTAAAAGGTTCACTATGTACACATAAGGGCTGACGGTGAAAACACAGAGGTGCTCACCATATATCCAGCGTATAACTGTGTCCTCCAAATCTTACGGAGCAGGTGTTGTTCTAGATTCCTCTTTATATCCCAGACACGTTCATACCATTTTAGACAATGAATCGACATATCGCAAACTTGTGGCGAAACCAAGCACCGCATGTAAGGAATCTTTAAAAAATCTGCTAGAAGAAGGAATTGGATCAGGAGTATTAGCCAACAAACAGGCAGAATACTTACTGATAGAATTCTCTATTGTTCCCATATTCCATGGGATGCCAAAAATCCATAAATTTGCATGGTCTTGAAACTTGGGTTATCTGTGATGTAGTTGGCTAGTACTCCTGCAAACAGGCCTGCCATCAGGGTAGTACCGCTGGTACTACTGTCAGGGGCCTGGCCACAAAAGTAAAATAAAGTGGGCAGCCGCCGCTCATCAAGGTTATGATTAGCGTTAATTGGTTTGTAGAAAGGAATGGGATCCATGCAGGGGCCAGCTCCGCAACTTGGTGAGTGACTGTTTTAAAGCAGTAGATTCAGTTTAATAATTTTTTTCATGTTGCCCCTCTGCTCCCACCTTCCCACCTGTCTCTCTCCCCTTCCCCTCCCCAGACCCCAGTCAAGCGTCATATTCACTCTGGCCCAACTCCCGCCTCGGCCACTTTCCGTTCTCTTAGCCTACTCCTCCGCCTACATCCTGGTATAATAGCTAAAGAAAATTACCCTATGAGGTTTAGAGTCAGTTAGTTATATGTCAACATTTTGATCTAAGGTTTGCACACCATGACAGTCGGTAGTCATGTAGACTGGACACTTCCATGATTTGAATACGCTGTGACGTGGCACATTAGGTCACGGGAACGTGGTGTAAAGGATCTGCCAGACACAGCTTCTGTGTCGACGCCCGTGGTTAATCAGTCTGCATCTGCTCCTAGGTCTGATAGAGTGACTCGATCTGCTACCACTCAGGCTGGTAGGCTCAGGAGTGGGAGAACCTATTACAGCCTGGCCAGACGGTTCTAGCTCCCGGCCTCGGTCTATTTATACCTTCATTTCCTGCTTGTCTTTGCCTGTGATTCTTTCCTGTTTTCTGGCACTGCTGCTCCTGCTATTATTATTGACCTTGCTTCATTTTGACCCTGGCTTTACTGACTACGCTCCTGCTCTGTGTTTGGTACCTGGTACACTCCTGTTTTGACTCGACTCGTTCACTACGCCTGTTGCTCACTGTGTTGCCGTGGGCAACTGCCCCATTTCCCTTAGCTTCTGTGTACACTTGTCTGTTTGTCTGTCGTGCACATATTGAGCGTAGGGACCGTCACCCAGTTGTACGCCGTCGCCTAGGACGGGCCGTGCAAGTAGGCAGGGACTGAGAGGCGGGTAGATTAGGGCTCACCTGTCTGTATCCCTACCCCATCATTACACGTGGTATCTAGGTTACATCAACACTTTCATGACGTATCTTGTGGTTCACGCTTGGGCATTGGAGATGAAGAAGACTGGAAGAAGTCATCATGGCGTTCTGGGCCAGCTGAAGAAGAAAAGAGAACGTGAACGACTCCAATCTAAGAAGATGTCACATGTGAGTCACTGAATTTCACTGCACTGTATTCACTTATATGGTCTGCAGAATGCCTGTGTAAGACTGATATCTGTCACAATATGGTGGGAATACTGGTCTTTGTTTTACAACACACGTTTTTAGTACACATTTAAGAGTGTTTAAATTATTTCTATATAGTTGAAGGGTAGACCCCCAAGAATTATTTCCTTTGGTGGGTCCAAGGTACCTCAGTCAGACACTGAGTGTACAGATCCTTGCATTAAGATATTGTATTACTGTCTGTAGCCTTAGACGAGAATTTATTAACCTTGCTAAGCCTCTTATCTGGCATAGAAAAATCCCAAAAGTGCAGGAAAGTTTTCGGTCACTTTTCGCTGCCTTTGGCACTGTTTTGAAAAGTGTGTGGCGCTTTGCGGAAAGGGCCGACAATTTTACTATCATTTACGCCAGTAACGGGCGTAATGTAAAGCAGAAATCAACGCCAGCTCCGAGCTAGTGTACAATTTTACATTGAGTGTGCAACAAAAGGCCTAAGCCAGACCCTGTATCTCCCCCACTAATCAGACTGTTTTGTGCCACAAGACATGTGTTTTGCCCACACCCCTAAAAAAAACAAAAAAAAAGATATATATATCTGAGACAGCGTATCTATAAGGGTATATTCACACGCTGTGTTTTCAGGCGTATTTCGGAGCGTAAACGCCTTCAAATACGCCTGAAAAATCGGTAGCCCAATGCCTTCAAACATCTGCCTATTGTATTTTAAAACGGCACGTAAAAAGAAGGAGCATGTCACTTCTTGAGCCGTTTTTGGAGATGTTTTTCATTGTGTCAATGGAAAAACAGCTCCAAAAACAGCTAGAAAAAAACACCTCAAAAAACGTTTACAGCTTCAAAAACGGCTGTAAATCAAAGGCTGTGTTCTCTGAAAACAGCTCTGTAATTTTCAGCCATTTTTGACTTTGCGTGTGAACCCTAAGACTATGACACCTGATAGCTCTGCTACTTGATAGGAGACAGCGGCTCAGCAGACAGTATCACATATAATATGCTGAGATACAACGGCTTAGCAGACAGTATCACACATGCTAGCCCCAATTAAAAGGTTAATTGGGAAAAAATGTCTTATAGTGTTTTTCGATAAAGGTCACTTGAACTGGTATCATTTAAACAGTTAACCGATGAATGACGCTGTTTACGTGGAATTTACCCTGCGGCCTAATGTACCATATAAAGTATTAAAAAAACAATGTAAAAAAACCTACATTTTGTGGGGTGAATTGAACAAAAAACCTGTAATTCCGCCATTTCTGTTTTGATTTTACAGTGTTCATCGGGTGGCATGAATTGCATGATAACTTGATTCTGCGTGTCGTTACGATTATGGCGATACCAAATTTATATAGTTTTATTTTTTACTAAATAATTTGTTTTTGTGACGCTGCATTCGAAGATGAACTGCATAGTTTTTCAATGCAACAGCACTTCATAGGGCGGGAAGGGGTTAAAACCCACTCTCTGAAGCCCCCCTTCAAGATACATTTCAACTAATCTGGTCCCCATGGCAGAAATATGTCTTTCCATCTGGCACCTCCAGCAGACTCCTTTCAGTCTAGTTTGATATCTTTTACCTCAGAGTTCCTCTTTTTCCCTTTTTTTACTTTCTTCTTTCCCTCTCCCCTTCTTCTCCTTCTCCCCCCACTTTATTTTAACTATTTCTAACAGGAGCTGTGCAGAGTTATAAAAATATGGCTGCTTTCTTCCAAAAACAGCACCACACCTATCCACAGGTTGTATCTGGTATTGCAGGTTAGCTCCATTGAAGTGAATGGTAATGAGCTGTAATACCACACACAACCTATGGACAGGTGTGGTGCTGGTTTTTGGAGAAAGCAGATAAGTTATCTCATCCTGGAGAACTCTTTGTCATGGATAGTTCTTGTGCGGAGATGCTCCCTGCATTATCCCTTTTCCTTTATGGCCGCTGATATGTTCTATTCAGCTTTATGGCCTCTGTACTAAGTTCATTTTCAGTCATTAAAGGGTTAACACTTCAGACCACTGTGGGTGACGTCACAATGTATGAGTTGTGCAGTGGTAATAAATTCCTGTAGTAATGATGATGAAGGTGCTGATGTCATAAATACAAATGTTTATGACATAAAGAAGATTCCATATTAGAAAGTTTTACTGCCACATTCAGCGCCATATTGGATGGGACTGAGGACCTTGAGCTTGACTTCCCCACCAATACCGACCTGAAGTAATTTGGAGGTTCTAGCAGGGAAACCCTTCACCCCAGACCACTTCTTCATCACATCCTCTTCATACGGGTTGTCTGTAATAGAGGGGGGTTTCCAGCAGGAGATCCCCCTCTATTAGCCAGAGCGGAGACAGATGCTACAAGGAGGCATCTGGAGGACCCGTCTCATCCGTGGATCGCACATTAATTTTAATGGGTGCCCAGGAAGAGAGACACCCGCCTAGCCATCCAGATCAGCCGATCTATGTGTTTTATGTCGTTCGTTCGTTCGTTCGTTCGTTCGTTCGTTCGTTCGTTCGTTCGTTCGTTCGTTCGTTCGTTCGTTCGTTCATTCATTGTATTGTCTTTCCTTAAAAATCTGAGAAAACGTATAAATTCTGTTACAAATTATATTTTGGCACCTTCTAAGCCTAAAGGAAGGGCAATCCTCCAGCCATGGTTTCCCTAGAGGTTTCCCCCACAGGGGGTTTTTCCTTTCCTGCGTGCTGGAGGGTGACTCTTCGTGAGTCGGAGGTTTGCCATTTTGGGTTTGGTCATATAATATAATAAAAGTTTTGACCATTTCACACCCAATTATAATGTTTTGTGTCTTTATTTTGCATTCTTTGGTTTGGTGATTGGGATTCTGGGTCTATTACATATCACAAAATCATAAGGCCGGACATCTACTTCCCACACTGACATAGAATGGAGACAACAAGCGTTGCAGCACAATTAAGTGTACACATCCTTACATTAAGATATTGTATTACGGTCTGTAGCCTTTGGGGGAAATATATTAACCTTTCTACAACAGTTTATTAGCGTAGAAAATTCACAAAATACGCAAATGTCATAATTTTTGGGGGCAAAAAATGAGCGGGGCTTAGCAGAAATGGCCAACAATTTTACTATAATTTACGCCAGTAACTGATGTAAATTATAGCAGAAATCTATATGTATAATGCCACACAGATTTATCTCTGGGGGGCGTAACAAGGCAAAGGTCCGTGCCGGACCCATACCTCCCCCCCAATCAGACTGTATGCCCCCCCAATCAGACAATAAAATACATTTTAAAAATGTACTTTAAATGTACAGCAGGCCGCGGCACATAGAAAGTACTGATGATAGGCCGCGTTGCAGCTAAAAGATGCGACACATTTATTAAGAGTCGTTCGCCTGTTAATAAATGTGTTGCATCTTACTCCAGCAAACTGTTTAATAGGACTGGTGTATGAAACGCCAGTATTAAAGGGAATGTGTCGCTAGGAATTTTTTTTTTTTTCAGTTAAACAGTTAGTATATAAGTGATTAAACATTGTTTTAATTTTTTAATTTTTTCACAAGTCAGGAAATATTATAAATCAGATTCTAATTTATAACATTTCCATGTGCTGGTCACTAGAGGGAGCAATTCCCAAAATTGCAGCATTGGCATGTGGTAAAGCAACCTCATTGCCTTATGCTGCAAATTTGGAGTAGGCACACTCGCTCTGCCCCAGCACACACCAGTAAACATACCTACCAACTTTCAAGTATCTAATCTAAGTAATCTCCGCCCACACATACCCGGTTCAGCCCACTCATTATTATGTTCCCATAGGACCCCCTACACAGTATAATGACAAATAGCTGCCCCCATACAGTTTAATGCCCCCTTAGCTACCCCTAGTACCAGTGCGCACATATAAAGTGCCAGTGCCCATATAGATAGTGTCACACACAGTGCCCATGTAGATGGTGCCACTCCCCCAGGGATTCCACTCCAGGAGGAGCCCCTGCCGTCACTGTCCATATATGGACAGTGACGTAAGGCATTCCCTATAGGAGCAGAATCTCTGTCCAGAGCGTCGGCCACGCTGTGGCCAAGGATTGCTCTCCAGGAGGAGCCCTTGATGTAATTGTACATATATGGAAAGTGACATCAGGGGTTCCGCCTAGGAGCGGAATCCCCGGCCAGACCATCGGCAATGCAAAGGCAGTGGATTCCGTTCCAGGAGTAGTCCCCGACGTCAATGTTCATATATGGATAGTGAGACAAGGGGCTCCGCACTTAAAGTAGCGCTGTGCCCGGGAATTCCTCGGCAAGTGGTACTAATACAGAAGCAGGGAGCTGACGATCCCTTTCATTAGCATTGGATTAAACTGTATCTGCATCCTGAGGACGCAGATACAGTTGACACCAAGACATACCACCGGCCGCTTGGGACAGCGTAACAGCGCCCAGAATCCTGGACTACCCCCTATATCCGGGACGGTTAGGAGGTATGCAGTAATTAGGACCATGCACATGCGCAGATTCCACAGTAAATGCTTGTTCATGAGCCTGCAAAGGAGGAGCTGCTCAGTTTGCCATTAGGATGATGACTGACGGATAAGGCCTCGTTCACATCTGCACTATTGTCTCTGGTAAAATCACGGTCCCCCGCCTGACGGAAAGCCAATGGAACCCACTAAAGTCAATGGGTTCTGTCGGCAGGTGGCGGTGTCCGTTGTGCGACGGAACAGTTGCTTCCGTTATTCCTTTGTTCTGCACCACTGATGGAGGAGAACAACGAAACACACCAACGCAGGTGTGAACAGGGCCTTAGAGAGATAACTGAATACAGCAGCTGGCCATGAACTGAAATACACTGCAGGTACAGAAGACAAATGGTAGACCAATTAGAAATGTGATTTATTTTACAAAATACATACAAGGCAATTAAAAAAAAACTGTGCAAAGGTGTACATAGCCTTTAAGGGTATGTGCACACAATAGCAGGCTTTTACGTCTGAAAAGACAGACTGTTTTCAGGAGAAAACAGCTGCCTTGTTTCAGACGTAAATGCTCCTCCTCGCATTTTGCGGGGCTTCTCTGACAGCCGTAAATTTTGAGCTGTGCTTCATTGAGTTCAATGAAGAAACGGCTCAAATTACGTCTGAAAGAAGTGCCCTGCACTTCTTTTGACGAGGCTGTATTTTTACGCGTCGTCGTTTGACAGCTGTCAAACGACGACGCGTAAATGACAGGTTGTCTGCACAGTACGTCGGCAAACCCATTCAAATGAATGGGCAGATGTTTGCCGACGTATTGTAGCCTTATTTTCAGATGTAAAAGGAGGCATAATACGCCTCGTTTACGTCTGAAAATAAGTCGTGTGAACCCAGCCTAAGCAATCAGGAGGCATATTTTCAGATTCTGCTGGACTTCTCCCATATACCGGCATTTCAGGCATCCTATTGGTCCACGGTGTCCTCAATGCCCACCCCATTTACTTCTTCTTTAGCCACAATGCCCGCACGCCACAGCAAGCTGACAGTGCCCGCCCTAATGGTATATACAGGGGTGATGGAGATTTTATACTGAGATAATGGTAGGCTGGTTCATACACGGATAATGGTGGTTATATATGGGGATGATGGCTGATATATACAGGGATGATGGGAGTCCCTTATATAACCCCCATATTCCCTGTATATTACCCCCAAAAGGGGAGATCAGCAGCACATCGCAGTCCAAAACTCATGGAAAACTATTTTATGTTTCACCCATCCCACCCATCGCTGGATGTGGGTATACTAGGACACATGACTAATATGATAATATTTTAATATAGAATTGTACATCCTAGTATAATAGCTAAAGAAAATTAGCTTATGAGGTTTAGAGTTAGTTATATGTCGAAATTTTGATCTAAGGTATGCGCACCGTGACGGGCGGTAGTCATGTAGACTGAACGCTTCCATGATTTGAATAAGCTGTGACGTGGCACATTGGGTCACGTGAACGTGGTATACAGGTTACATCAACACTTTCATGACATATCTTGTGGTTCGCGCTTGGGCATTGGAGATGAAGAAGACTGGAAGTCAACATGGTGTTCTGGGTCGGATGAAGAAGAAAAGAGAACATGAACGACTCCATTCTGAGAAGATGTCACCTGTGAGTCACTGAATTTCACTGCACTGTATTCACTTACACTACCGTTCAAAAGTTTGGGGTCACCCAGACAATTTTGTGTTTTCCATGAAAACTCACACTTATATTTATCAAATGAGTTGCAAAATGACTAGAAAATATAGTCAAGACATTGACAAGGTTAGAAATAATGTTTTTTTATTTGAAATAATAATTTTCTCCTTCAAACTTTGCTTTCGTCAAAGAATGCTCCATTTGCAGCAATTACAGCATTGCAGACCTTTGGCATTCTAGCTGTTAATTTGCTGAGGTAATCGGGAGAAATTTCACCCCATGCTTCCAGAAGTCCCTCCCACAAGTTGGATTGGCTTGATGGGCACTTCTTGCATACCATACTGTCAAGCTGCTCCCATAACAGCTCTATGGGGTTGAGATCTGATGACTGCGCTGGCCACTCCATTACAGATAGAATACCAGCTGCCTGCTTCTTCCCTAAATAGTTCTTGCATAATTTGGAGGTGTGCTTTGGGTCATTGTCCTGTTGTAGGATGAAATTGGCTCCAATCAAGCGCTGTCCACAGGGTATGGCATGGCGTTGCAAAATGGAGTGATAGCCTTCCTTATTCAAAATCCCTTTTACCTTGTACAAATCTCCCACTTTACCAGCACCAAAGCAACCCCAGACCATCACATAACCTCCACCATGCTTGACAGATGGCGTCAGGCACTCTTCCAGCATCTTTTCAGTTGTTCTGCGTCTCACAAATGTTCTTCTGTGTGATCCAAACACCTCAAACTTCGATTCGTCTGTCCATAACACTTTTTTCCAATCTTCCTCTGTCCAATGTCTGTGTGCTTTTGCCCATATTAATCTTTTCCTTTTATTAGCCAGTCTCAGATATGGCTTTTTCTTTGCCACTCTGCCCTGAAGACCAGCATTCCGGAGTCGCCTTTTCACTGTAGACGTCGACACTGGCGTTTTGCGGGTACTATTTAATGAAGCTGCCAGTTGAGGACCTGTGAGGCATCTATTTCTCAAAGTAGAGACTCTAATGTACTTGTCTTGTTGCTCAGTTGTGCAGCGGGGCCTCCCACTTGTCTTTCTACTCTGGTTAGAGCCTGTTTGTGCTGTCCTCTGAAGGGAGTAATACACACCGTTGTAGGAAATCTTCAGTTTCTTGGCAATTTCTCGCATGGAATAGCCTTAATTTCTAAGAACAAGAATAGACTGTCGAGTTTCACATGAAAGCTCTCTTTTTCTAGCCATTTGGAGAGTTTAATCGAACCCACAAATGTAATGCTCCAGATTCTCAACTAGCTCAAAGGAAGGTCAGTTTTATAGCTCCTCTAAACAGCAAAACTGTTTACAGCGGTGCTAACATAATTGCACAAGGGTTTTCAAGTGTTTTCTAATCATCCATTAGCCTTCTAACACAGTTAGCAAACACAATGTACCATTAGAACACTGGAGTGATGGTTGCTGGGAATGGGCCTCTATACACCTATGTAGATATTGCATTAAAAACCAGATGTTTGCTGCTAGAATAGTCATTTACCACATTAACAATGTATAGAGTGTATTTCTGATTAATTTAATGTTATCTTCATTGAAAAAAACTGTGCAAATAAGGAAATTTCTAAGTGACCCTAAACTTTTGAACGGTAGTGTATATATATTTTTTTAATTTAACTGTCCAATGGGAGGCCAGGGTTTGGTCAGATGAAGGGGGGGGGGGCAAAGTATGAGGTCCAGCACGGGCCTCTACCTTGCTATGCCCCATGGAGTGAAATCTATGTTAGCGAGGAGCTGGCGTAGACTTTCACTATAATTGACGCCAGTTTTCTGGGGTTAATCATAATAAATTTGTTGGCTCACAGCCCCTTTGCCTTTACCACGCCCCATTTCTTAAAAAGTGTGAAAACTGGCGTAGAAAGTCTCTTATGTCTCTGTGTCCTTTCCCACAAAGCAAAGTTTGAAGGAGAAAATTATTACTTCAAATAAAAATCATTATTTCTAACCTTGTCAATGTCTTGACTATATTTTCTAGTCATTTTGCAACTCATTTGATAAATATAAGTGTGAGTTTTCATGGAAAACACAAAATTGTCTGGGTGACCCCAAACTTTTGAATGGTAGTGTACATACTGCACACACTACATCTACACAATGCACACATACTTACATACTTGCCATGATTAAGAACGCAGATCGCGTTCGAAACGCGTAGGCTTGGGTATCTACCCTGACTATTTGCACCTTGGGACTGCGTCTCCCCTCCGATTTTAAGATCTTTCTTCAATAAACATGGGACTCTCATTTCCCTTTTAAATTACTATCAGCGCTGGATCATTTTTTCTCCTACATTGCTGTTCCTTACCGGGGGGCCGTCGCGGGGATCCGAGTGACGCTGCTGGAGACGCAGACCAGTGAGCTGGAGGTTCTCTCCCTGTTTCTAATACATACATACATACAAACATACTGCACACACCATCTACACACTGCATACATACCTATACATAATGCACACATGTTACATATTCACACACTGCACACATACATACATACATACATACATACATACATACTGCCCACACTGCATACATATATACTGCCCACACGCTACATATACACACACTGCACACATACATACTGCACACATACATACTGCACACACACTGCACATATATATACTGCACACATACATAAATACTGCCCACACACTACAGATACACACAATGCACATATACAGTGAAGGAAATAAGTATTTGATCCCTTGCTGATTTTGTAAGTTTGCCCACTGTCAAAAACATGAACAGTCTAGAATTTTTAGGCTAGGTTAATTTTACCAGTGAGAGATAGATTATATAAAAAAGAAAACAGAAAATCACTTAGTCAAAATTATATATATTTATTTGCATTGTGCACAGAGAAATAAGTATTTGATCCCCTACCAACCATTAAGAGTTCAGCCTCCTCCAGACCAGTTACACGCTCCAAATCAACTTGGTGCCTGCATTAAAGACAGCTGTCTTAAATGGTCACCTGTATAAAAGACTCCTGTCCACAGACTCAATTAATCAGTCTGACTCTAACCTCTACAACATGGGCAAGGCCAAAGAGCTTTCTAAGGATGTCAGGGACAAGATCATAGACCTGCACAAGGCTGGAATGGGCTACAAAACCATAAGTAAGACGCCGGGTGAGAAGGAGACAACTGTTGGTGCAATAGTAAGAAAATGGAAGACATACAAAATGACTGTCAATCGACATCGATCTGGGGCTCCATGAAAAATATCACCTCATGGGGCATCCTTGATCCTGAGGAAGGTGAGAGCTCAGCCGAAAACTACACGGGGGGAACTTGTTAATGATCTCAAGGCAGCTAGGACCACAGTCACCAAGAAAACCATTGGTAACACATTACGCCGTAATGGATTAAAATCCTGCAGTGCCCGCAAGGTCCCCCTGCTCAAGAAGGCACATGTACAGGCCCGTCTGAAGTTTGCAAATGAACATCTGGATGATTCTGAGAGTGATTGAGAGAAGGTGCTGTGGTCAGATGAGACTAAAATTGAGCTCTTTTGCATTAACTCAACTCGCCGTGTTTGGAGGAAGAGAAATGCTGCCTATGACCCAAAGAACACCGTCCCCACTGTCAAGCATGGAGGTGGAAACATTATGTTTTGGGGGTGTTTCTCTGCTAAGGGCACAGGACTACTTCACCGCATCAATGGGAGAATGGATGGAGCCATGTACCGTCAAATCCTGAGTGACAACCTCCTTCCCTCCACCAGGACATTAAAAATGGCCCGTGGCTGGGTCTTCCAGCACGACAATGACCCAAAACATACAGCCAAGGCAACAAAGGAGTGGCTCAAAAAGAAGCACATTAAGGTCAAGGAGTAGCCTAGCCAGTCTCCAGACCTTAATCCCATCGAAAACTTATGGAGGGAGCTGAAGATCGGAGTTGCCAAGCGACAGCCTCAAAATCTTAATGATTTACAGATGATCTGCAAAGAGGAGTGGGCCATCATCATCAACTACTAAAAATGTCTGACTGCTGTGCTTGCCAACAAGGGTTTTGCCACCAAGTATTAAGTCTTGTTTGCCAAAGGGATCAAATACTTATTTCTCTGTGCACAATGCAAATAAATATATATAATTTTGACAATGTGATTTTCTTTTTTTTTTTTTTTATATAATCTATCTCTCACTGGTAAAATTATCCTAGCCTAAAAATTCTAGACTGTTCATGTCTGTGACAGTGGGCAAACTTACAAAATCAGCAAGGGATCAAATACTTATTTCCTTCACTGTACATACTGCACACACATACATACTGCACACATACATACATACATACATACATACTGCACACACATACATACTGCAAACACACACATACATACTCCACACATACATACATACTGCACACATACATTCAGCACACATACATCCATACATACATACATACATATTGCACATATACATACTGCACACACATACATACTGCACACACACATACATACTGCACACATACATACTGCACACATACATACTGCCCACACTGCATACATATATACTACCCACACGCTACATATATACACACTGAACACATGCATACTGCACACATACATACTGCACACACTACACATACTGCACACATACATACATACATACATACATATTGCACATATACATACTGCACACACATACATACTGCACACATACACATACATACTGCACACATACATACCTATATACATACTGCACATATACATACTGCACACATACATACATACATACTGCAGACATACATGCATACATATATACTGCCCACACGCTACATATACACATACTGTACACATACATACTGCACACACTGCACATACACATACTGGACACATACATATATCCATATTACACATACATACTGCACATACATACATACATACATACATACATACATACATACTGCACACATAGATACTGCACACATCCATACTGCACACAGACACACTGAATACATACATACATACATGCTGCACACATACATACTGAATACATACATACATACTGCACACATACAAACATACTGCCCACACACTGCATATACACACAATGCACATATACACACTGCAAACATACATACTGCACACATACATACTGCATACATACATACATACATACTGCACACATACATACATACATACATACATACATACATACTGCACACATACATACTGCACACACACATACTGCCCACACACTACATATACTCAAACTGCACATATATATATACTGCACACATACATAAATACTGCCCATGCACTACAGATACACACAATGCACATATACATACTGCACACATATACATACTGCACATATACATACATACATACACACATACATACTGCACACATACACACATAGATACTGCACACATCCATACTGCACACATACACACTGAATAAATAAATAAATACATACATACATACATACATGCTGCACACATACATACTGAATAAATAAATACATACATACATACATACTGCACACATACAAACATACTGCCCACACACTGCATATACACACAATGCACATATACACACTGCACACATACACACTGCACACATACACACTGCACACATACATACTGCACACATACATACTGCATACATACATACATACATACATACATACATGCATACTGCCCACATACTACATATACACACATTGCACACATACATACTGCACACATACACTACACACACACTACATATATATACAAAATGCACACAAATATACACACGCACTCGCACAAATATTACATACACACACAAACTACATATACACACACATATAGAGCCATTACACACACACTACATACATACATACATACATACATACATACATACATACATACATTGAGTCACACTCCAGTCACCTCTTTGTCTTTAGACACATTGACACTTATCTCCTTCCTGTAGACTGCTTCTTCGGCAACTTCTGTCTCCTCTGACTTCTTCAGCACGGGGTGGTGCTCCAGTGCTGGGGGGAGGGGTGTACAGAGGGAGATTAGGAACTGAAGGGGCTATCAAGGGAGTACTGGGCTGTACAGGGTTTAGTAGACATTTTAGCAGCAGCAGCAGCTATGCAGGTCAGTGGTGCAGACACAGTGAAGGAGCCGGGTGCTGCTGACCTGTACAGCTGCTGGGCAGTGAATTAGATACAGAGCAAGCCACCGGGCAGGGGCTTCACATATCAGCAGTACAAGCTGAAGTAACGGCAGCCCAGCGTCCTGCTCTGCATAGATTCTCCTGTGTCACCTGTCAGGTCCCAGCCAAGCCGCACTCTCTCCGCTGTCGGATTTCCTCCTCTCCGTTGTCCTCTCTGGTGGGTAGGAGGCCCCTGCTAGTACTACAGACCAGACGTGGTGCGCGGAGGCTGGGAAGGCTGCTAACAATGTTCTACATGAGAGGTCATCACGCAGCCACAACTGGCATATGTGCAGCTCCTTGCACAACAAAAAAATATAGAAATCACGGACGCATTCTTTTTATTCCGGACAGTTGCCAAAAGTCCTCTCATTTCACGGACTGTCCATGAATTTCACGGACTGTCCATATATGGATAGTGATGCCGTGATGACAGCAGCGACAGCACCCGGCGGCCGAGTGGGCCCCCCCAAGGGTAATGGGCCCTGGAACTTGCCCGGGTTCGCCGGGTGCTGACGACGGCCCTGACTATACCCACACATATATAAACACACACAGAGGCATAAATATATATACACTAACATAGAGACATATGTACACATATACACACACATACTGGAACATATACACACACACACACACACACACACACACACACACACACACACAGACACATACATACAACACACATAGCAGAGGTCGTAGCTAGGTTCTCCAGTACCCGGGGCAAAGATTCAGTTTGGCGCCCCCCCAACCTCTTTCCCGACATCTCCTTCCACCCTCGCCATGTTTGTTTTCTCTACCAATCAATGACGTGTCATTTATTTTCCATATTTTTTTTATGTAACCCGAGCATAAAAACATTTGTACATTTTACAAGCAATATAGTTCTATACACAACACCAGAACCAAGCTCATTACATATGTACAGTTCCAGAACAAATCTCATTAGATATATACAGCACCAGAACCAAGCTCAGTACATGAATACAGGACCAGAACAAAGCTCAGTACAAATACATTTCAGTACAGAGATCATTTGCAAAGTCAGGTTAGCAGCTTCCAGTATGACCAGAATTATGGTAATCATATTCTGGGAGTTGCTTATACCCCAAAAAATAGTACCCTCCACCATCTGTAAAGATCATACAGTAATAATTAGGCTTCGTTCTCACCTGCATCGTGGTTCCGTTCATGGGTTCCGTCAGACCTTTCCGTCAGGGGAACCTACGAACGGAAACCAAACGGAAACCATAGCATTCTGTTACCATTTCAATGGTAACGCTTCCGTTGCTAATGGTTTCTGTTTGTCTCCGTTTCACAAGGTTTTCGTTTTATTGGCGGTATCAATAGAGTAGTCGACTGTATCCACCTATAATCTATCACATCTAACTTAGATGTGATGTATTACAGGTGGATCCAGCATGTCAGACACACAGGACACACAGGACCCGCTGACACTGAACCCATCAGTCCCACAGACCTGACAAGTTCAGGATTCAGCGTAGGATACAGCTTCTCTGTATACAGGTAACAGAGCAGCTGTATCTCAAAAAGTAAAAAGATTTTTTAATAAAAACTAATTATAAAGTTGCACAAAACACACTGACTGACATTTAAAAAAAAAAAAAAGTTTCAAAAGGTGTTCATAACCTTTAACCCCTTCCCGACATTTGCCGTAAATGTACGTCATGGAAAGCATTGACTTCCCGCATCTTGCCGTACATATACGCCGAATGTTTGGGACCGGCTCAGAAGATGAGCCGGTGCCATCATCACCGGATCTCAGCTGTATCTAACAGCTGACAACCGGGTGTAACGGCGGGGACCGAAATTAGCTTTGATCCCCGCCATTAACCCCTTAAGTGCAGCGCTCAAATCGCTGCACTTAAGGTGTTTGCAGCTCATCGGAACCCCAGTAATGAAATTGCCGGGGTTACGGTGGCTGCAATGGCAACCGGAGGCCTAATACTGGCCTCCCGGTCTGCCTAGCACCGAAGCCGGTCAAGATCCGCCCGGCGGCGGAGCCTGATCGGCTTCCGTAGCTGCCGGCAAGATGGCGCCGGGTCAGGAGCTGATCCGGCGTCATCAGCGGTGGAAGTCAGCTGTACTGTACAGCTGACATCCACCTGTAACGGCAGGAACCGGAGCTAGCTCCGATCCCTGCCATTAACCCCTTCGATGCAGCAATCGAAAGTGATTGCTTCATCGTAGCGGTTACTAGCAGATCGCCAGCCCTGACAGGCAATCAGGACTGGCGACTGCTGTTATGGCAACAGGAGACACAATGGTCTCCTGCTCTGCCATTACGGAAGCCGATTTAGGCCCCGCCGGGAGGCGAAGCCTAATCGGCTTGCTGTCAGTGAATGACTGACAGATCTAATACATTGCACTACATAGGTAGTGCAATGTATTAGAAAAAAAAAAAATCTGACCGTAGGACCTTCAAGTCCCCTAGTGGGACTTGAGAAAAAGTGTAAAAAAAGTATAAAAAAGTGTAAAAAAAAGTGCAAATAATAAAAGTTTGAAAACAATAAAAGTTTCAAGTAATCAAATAAAACACAATCCCCCTTTTACTCTTATCAAGTCCTTTATTATTGAAAAATAATAATAAACCATATGTATTTGATATCGCCGCGACCGTAACGACCTGAGGTATCAAAATATTATATTATTTATTGCACGCGGTGAACAGCGTAAAAAATAAAAAATAAAAAACGTTACCAGAGTTTCTGTTTTTTTGTCACTTTGCCCTACAAATGTTAGAATAAAAAGTGATCAAAAAGTCGCACGTATCCAAAAATGGTACCTATAAAAACTATAGCTCGTCCCGCAAAAAACAAGCCCTCATACACCTCCGTCGATAAAAAAATTAAAAAGTTATGGTTCTCACAACTTGGCGACAGAAAAAATACATTCTTTTTACAAAAGTAATTTTATTGTGCAAAAAGTTGTAAAACATAAAAAAGTCCTATAAAATAGGTATCGCCGGAATCGTACTGACCCGCAGAATAAAGTTAACATGTAATTTATAACGCATGGTGAACGCTGTATAAAAAAAAAAGACAAAAGCTGTGCCAGAATTGCGTTTTTTTGTTTACCTGGCCTTCCAAAAAATAGGATAAAAGGTGATCAAAAAGTTGCATGTACCCCAAAATGGTACCAATAATAACTACAGCTCGTCCCGCAACAAACCAGCCCTCATACCGCTACGTCTATGAAAAATAAAATTAGTTATGGCTCCAATAAGTCAGGAAATAAAAAAAATATGCAGTTGTGCCCGAGGGGAACATTTCTTCTGTTTGAAGAGGCGATTTATCAAGGACCTAAAATTAGGGAACCAGGAAAGGGAGGGCCCAAACATATCCGCTGGAAGCGACGGTGCCCGTATTATACCAGGACAACACTTCCTAGCAAAATTCCCCAAACTACAAAGGCGCGGAGTGTGGATCAAAAGGGGGATAATAAAGGACGCCATATATCAGTGCGACACCAGCCTGTGCAGAAATGATTGTGACACAGCGTAACACACATCTATGGATCATTTTATTGTTTTTTTTTACCCCATTATTATACCACCTGACTATGCCCCTTATATTCTCCGCCCGGCTTACATATGCCCTACATTATAAACGGAAACACCAGTAAGACTCCAAACAAAACTACTACCAAGCAAAATCCACGCTCCAAAAGCCAAATGGCGTTTCCTCCCATCTGAACCCTACAGCGTCCCCAAACAGCAGTTTCCTTCCACATATATGGCACCGTCATACCCGGGAGAACCCTTTTAGCAATTTTTGGGGTGTGTGTCTCCAGTGGCATAAGCTGGGCACGACATATTTGCCACTGAATGGCATATCTAGGGAAAAATATAAATTTTTAATTTGCACCATCCACAGCGCATTCATTTATGGAAAAGACCTGTGGGGTGAAAATGCTCACTACACCCCTTAATAAAAGCATTGAGGGGTGCAGTTTCCATAATGGGGTCACTTCCCAGGGGTTTATTTTTATTATTTCACATCTGAGCCTCTGCAGTGGTGAACCAATACTTTGTAAATCGCCAAATTAGGCCTCAATTTTACATGGTACGCTTTCACTCCTGAGCCTGGTCGACTGTCCAGGCAAGAGATTAGGGCCACATGTAGGGTGTTTCTAAAACCAGGAAACCCAGCATAATAATTAGAGAGCTGTCTTGTTATGGTGGCACAAGCCGGGCACCACATATTGTCCACATATCTGTGGAAAAAATCCCATTTTCACTCTGCAACATCGAGTTCACACTAATTTCTACAAAACACCTGCAGGGTTAACATGCTCACTACACCCCTAGGTAAATGCATTGAGGGGTGTAGTTTCCAAAATTGGGTCGCATCTGGGGGGTTTCCACTGTTTTGGGCCCACAGGCGCCCAGAAACCAATCCAGCAACATCTGCACTCCAAATGGTGGTCCTTCCCTTCTGAGCCCTGCCGTGTGCCCAAACAGCAGTTTATGACCACATATGGGGTATTGCCGTACTTGGGCGAAATTGCTTTACAAATGTTGGGTTCTTTTTTTCCTTTATTTGATGGGAAAATGAAACATTTTGCGCTAAAGCTATGTCTTAGTGAAGAAAAAGGATTGTTTTTATTTTCACTGCCCAATTCTAATAAATTCTATGAAACATCTGTGCTGTCAAAATGCTTACTACACCCCTAGATTAATTCCTCAAGAGGTGTAGTTTCCTTAATGAAGTCAATTTTTGGGCGTCTTCATTGTTTTGTCCCCTCAGGGGCTTTACAAATGTGACATTGCCTCTGCAAACCATTCCTGCTAAATGTCATCTCCAAAATCCAAATAGCGCTCTTTCCCTTCTAAGCCCTGCCGTGTGTCCAGACAGCCGCTTATTACCACATGTGGGGTATTGTTTTACTCGGGAGAAATTGCTTTGCAAATTTTGTGGTTCTTTTTCTCCTTCAGTCCTTGTGGAAATGAGAAAAAATTAGCTAAACCTACATTTTCTTTGAAAAAATGTAGATTTTTATTTTCAGGGCATAGTTCCAATAATTTCTGCAAAAAACTGTGGTTTCAAAATACTCATTATACCGCTAGATAATTTCCTCAATGGGTGTAGTCTCCAAAATGGGGTCACTTGTGGGGGGTTTCCACTGTTTTGTCCCCTCAGGGCTTTGTAATTGTGACATGGCCTCCGCAAACTATTCCTGCTAAATGTGATCTCCAAAAGCCAAATAGCGCTCTTTCCCTTCTAAGCCCTGCCGTGTGTCCAAACAGCCGGTTATTACCACATGTGGGGTATTGTTTTACTTGGGAGAAATTGCCTTACAAATTTTGCGGTGCTTTTTCTCCTTCAGTCCTTGTGGAAATGAGAAAAAATTAGCTAAACCTACATTTTCTTTGAAAAAAATGTAGATTTTTATTTTCAGGGCCTACTTCCAATAATATCTGCAAAAAAACTGTGGGGTCAAAACGCTCATTATACTCCTAGATAATTTCCTCAATGGGGGTAGTCTCCAAAATGGGGTCACTTGTGCGGGGGGGGGGTTTCCACTGTTTTGTCCCCTCAGGGGCTTTGTAAATGCAACATGGCCTCCGCAAACCATTCCTGCTAAATGTGAACTCCAAAAGCCAAATGGCGCTCCATCCCTTCTAAGCCCTGCCGTGTGTCCAAACATCCGTTTATTACCACATGTGGGGTACTGTTTTACTCGGGAGAAATTGCTTTACAAATTTTGTGCTGCTTTTTTTCCTTCAGTCCTTGTGGAAATGAGAAAAAATTAGCTAAACCTACATTTTCAGGGCCTAATTCCAATAATTTCTGCAAAAAACCTGTGGTGTCAAAATGCTCACTATACCCCTAGATAATTTCCTCAATGGGGGTAGTTTCCAAAATGGGGTTACTTGTGGGGGGTTTCCACTCTTTTGTCCCCTCAGGGGCTTTGTAAATGTGTCATGGCCTCCGCAAACCATGACTAGCCTAAGTGGAGTCATGTGCTGATTAACCATTTTACCTTTATTCCACTTCTTTCGCCCCCTTCCCAATAAAGACACGTGACAACCGAGGTTGGATGTGAAATGGCCACAGCAGCCATTTATTTATTTAACATAAATTAAATGCAATTTAATCCGAAACATTCGGATAACTCTTTTAGGAATTCGACCAGAGAATTCCTACTATAATTCACATGACCCAACGTGGGTCAATTAACACTAAACAGAGCAGGGGAAGTCCTTGAAGCCATTTTTTCCGATTTCCTTTAAATTAGCCATCTGCAAACCACCACCAACTATTTACCTCCAGCCGTAAACCAGCTCGGAAGCACCGCTCACCCCTGCAGATAGCTCCAACCACCAGAAGACCACTTCAAAGGGATAACACCCTATGAAGTCTTCAAATGATCTACCATTTTGGGGGACGCATACCCCCGATGCGACCCCCCCCACCATTTTGTACTGACCAACCTCAAGGACTCCCCTCGCCAGCTGCCATGACACCCGGACCTGCTTAAAAGAAATAAAACAAACACAAGTTACATAAGCATACTTCAAAACACGAAAACAGATAAACCCACACCCTGATCTCATAACCGGACCTAATTCAGGGCGGGCGGGTGGGAACTAATTTTTCTTGTTTCTCCTCCCGCTGCTTCCGGCTCAATGCCGAAAACAGCGGGAGGAACAGTTACCACACCCCGGCTCCTGCCCACTCCCCCTCCTACTTCACCCACCTGTCTTCCTATTGGTTGAACCCTCCCTCCTACGGCAGTCATGGAGGCTTCCCGTTAAGCCCTCCGTGCTGCCGTCCAGCCTCTGCTTGACTAGCCTAAGTAGAGTCATGTGCTGATTAACCATTTTACCTTTATTCCCCTTCTTTCGCCCCCTTCCCAATAAAGACACGTGACAACCGAGGTTGGATGTGAAATGGCTACAGCAGCCGTTTATTTATTTAACATAAATTAAATGCAATTTAATCCGAAACATTCGGATAACTCTTTTAGGAATTCGACCAGAGAATTCCTACTATAATTCACATGACCCAACGTGGGTCAATTAACACTAAACAGAGCAGGGGAAGTCCTTGAAGCCATTTTTTCCGATTTCCTTTAAATTAGCCATCTGCAAACCACCACCAACTATTTACCTCCAGCCGTAAACCAGCTCAGAAGCACCGCTCACCCCTGCAGATGGCTCCAACCACCAGAAGACCACTTCAAAGAGATAACACCCTATGAAGTCTTCAAATGATGTACCATTTTGGGGGACGCATACCCCCGATGCGACCCCCCCACCATTTTGTACTGACCAACCTCAAGGACTCCCCCCGCCACAGCGAAACAGGCCTTGACCACCTCAAGCCTGTGAGTCCCTCCAAACCACCACCGCCCTCTCAATTCCTTCTGCTAAAGCCAGGCTCCACATATCAATTCCAACCTCGGTCAAATGTACCCTATCACTTCTCCAATAATTACCGACCCCTGACTCCAAATCCTTGTGACGAACACAAATGCCCCCATGCTTAGCAACAAAACGTGACACCGCCCGGTTTACCTTAATGCAGGCTTTGTTAACCCTTTCGACCGATCTTGCCAAACACCAAAACTTCCTCGGAACGATGTCCGACCAAACAATCACCAGTTGAGGATAAGATACCCATAAACTCAATAGATCGTGTTTAATATCCCGCACTAACTCGCGAAACGGGCGCACCCCCAGATCATTCCCCCCCACATGTAACACCAGAACCTCCGGAACCCTGTCTAACTGAGAGTATGTCTGAAACTCAGCAAGTACCCGGCTCCACAACATACCTCGGAAGCCCAGCCAGTGTACAACCGCATCGTGCCGCCGAATGCGAAGCTGGCGGCCATCTGGGCGAACGTGCGCCCGCAATGCCCCCCAGTGCACAAAAGAATGTCCTAAAATCCACACTAAGCAAGGTTGATGATCTGAAAAGAGAAACAAAACCGCACATGTCAAACAATCAAAACACCTGACCGACTCACAACAAATGAGGGCGCACATAAGTCTGAAACCTATTGGACTCCCACCGGCCTATGCGCCGCACACCCTCGTCATCCATCCCCCACCGCCCCGCTTCAGTAGCAGCGCCAATCCTGAACGAGTGAGACGAGTAATACCCCTGCCCTACGCCAACTGCAGTCAAGCATTTTTTAAACACTGCACCAAATTGATACCTGGACAAAAACGAGCCATTATTATGACGGAGCAATGGCGCCTCAGGCCCCCCAACCAGTGGCTTAAAAACCGCCATACAAGCGACTGGACACATTGCCGACCCTGGGAGGGCAAACAACACTATCCGCTTACCCCGACCTGCTTGATCAGTCTTGCACCGCTGCAAAAACAACTCAAATCTATCCTCATATAGACCCACATCAGCCTGCCGCAATCCCCCAGCTCTAGCCGCACTAGGAGAAACCAACTCCCCAATTCTGAGTGCTACGAAAAACGCGAGGGAAAAAGCCAACCGGAACAAAACTACCTCATCAGGCGAATTACAAACAGCCCCCAGCGATGCACCCAACGACCCAAGCAGGGAAAAAGAAACGGGTCGCCTCTGATCTGCTACCGCCCTACCCCAACGCAGACCTTTTAAAGCTTGCCGTACTAAAAAATGTTTGGTCACATCCTGGAAACCCCGTAATTTGAATCCAAACGCCAAACCAGCAACAAAACGATTCACTTTTTCCGGGGAAAACCCCGCCTCCCCAGCATCCCCCAACCAGTACAATAACGCCACCAACCTGTCTTGCGCCGTGCTGACGTTACCCAACACTCTTACCCACTCCTCCCACTGCTGCCAACACGCCGAATAAGCGCTCAACGTCGCGCTAGCCAATAACCTTTCAATCAACCGTTCCACGGGACCGAAATCAGACCCCAGAGATGTTCCGGGCAAGCCAAACCGACCAGCTCCGCTCCCGGTGCCATTTGCCGAAAACGATCCCACTGCGAGCGAGAAAGAGCATCAGCAATACCATTGTCCTTCTGCATACGCGCCAAAACCACCAGACCCTGCCGCGTCAGTAAACAGTTCCAACTCTCCCATTTCCTGTACCTGCGACATCCACAATGATCTACCATTATACTGCCCAAGGAACTCCTCCTAGACCCGCAGGTCCACCCTGTGATCCCCACCAATCCTCACAAAATAATGGGGCGCCCAAATCCCCGCCGTCGCTGACCCCAACCTCCTGCTAAAAACTCTACCCATTGGCATAATTCGATAGGCAAAGTTCAACTTTCCAAGCAGCGACTGAAGATCGAGCAACGTGATCTTCTTCAATTGACAAGCCCGCCTGACCTCCTGTCGCAATGGCAATAATTTATCCTCAGGCAGCCTGCACTCCATTGCCACCGAATCAATTTGGATCCCCAAAAAACAGATGGTAGATACCGGGCCCTCTGTCTTTCCAGGCGCCAAAGGGAATCCGAAATCCGTCGCAACCTTCTGCAAGGAATACAATAAATTCCCGCAAACCGGGGACCCGCTAGGGCCTACGCACAAAAAATCATCAAGATAATGTATTAAGGAATCGACCCCGGCCACACCCTTCGTCACCCACTCCACGAAGCTACTAAACGCCTCGAAGTATGCGCAAGAAAGGGAGCACCCCATTGGAAGACACCTATCAACATAAAACCCCCCGTTCCAGAAGCAACCCAACAGCCGTTGGCTATCTGGATGTACCGGCAGCAAGCGAAAGGCCGACTCAATGTCAGTTTTTGCCAACAACGCACCGGGCCCCGCCTCCCGCACTAACGCCACCGCTTTGTCAAACTAAGTGTAAATAACCGAACATAACTCGTGATCTATCCCATCGTTCACCGACGCTCCCCTGGGAAACGACAAATGCTGTATCAACCGGAATTTGTGAGGCTCCCGCTTTGGCACAACTCCCAAGGGTGATACCACTAGATTCTCAATCGGCGGCTCATCAAAAGGACCGGACATCCGACCCAAAGACACCTCTTTCAAAAGCTTTTCTGAAACGACCGCCGAGTGCAGATAAGCTGACTTAAGGTTGCGCCGTGTCACCGGAACCTCATATGGAGGAGGGGGGTAACAAAACCAAACAAAAACCCCTCGTAAATTAACGTGGCCGCAACCCTATCCGGATATTCACTTAGATACGGGGGCATCCTTTCCACCCTCACCGGCGACCGCCCCTTGACCAACTGAAGCGGACTGAGGGCCTGACTGCCTACCCTTCCGCATACATTTTGAGGCCCCGTGTGAGGAGCCATTGCACTCCGAACAGACATGCTTAAATTTAAAGGTGGCCCCGAACTTACACTGGCCATCGTTGAATTGCCAGCAGAACCCCAGTTTTGACCCGGAACCTTGCCCGGATTGACTAGACTGGCCCCCTTGGCCAACACTCCCGGGAAAGGACTGCTTAGCCTGCGCCGTAACCCGCAACCACAACGCAATATCCTTTTGATCCCACCGGATCGCCGTCCGGACCGCCTTCCGCTGGCGAAATTGCTCATCATACCGCAACCACGCCTGGCCCCTGTACGCCCGATAGGCCTCCCCGATGGCATCAAAGTAACAAAACAACGCCGAGCAATTTTCCGGCGCCTTTTCCCCGATCACGCTTGCCAAAATAGCGAAAGCTTGCGACCAGTTGGCGAACGTCTGCGGGATAAGCCTATACCGCCAGCGTTCTTCTTCCTCTTTCTTACTCTTGTCCCGCTTGCCCTTATCCAAATTGAACTTTGCAAGCGGCAGAAGAGAAAATATCTCCACGTATTCATCCTTCCAAATCCATTTGCGTACCTCTTGCTTCAGGTGAGCCCCTAACGGGCCCTCGAAACAGACGTAAACCTCGCCCCGAGCGCGATCATCAAGCCGAATCCTATCCCCATCCTTCAGCGCCTCGGTTTGGACCGACACTGCTACCGCTTCCTTTGCCACCCCCGGGACCTCCCCGACCATGGACCGCGACTGTACCTCACGAGGCCCTTCCCATACCAACACAGGAGACCCCGCCGGCGCTACCGGCGCCGCTGTCCTATTTAAGCGCCCGACTAGCTCGCGCAAACAACCCACTAAATCTGTTAAACCATCGCGCCCGGCAACGCCACTACCGACAGCCGCTACCCCGCTCGCTGACCCACCCCCAACACCCGACATGAAAATTGCTGGATACGGTAACGTAGGAGTTACACACTCACCAGGCTGCCCAGGCGCTGTATTCCCGCCAGCCGGAAAATCCTGACCGCGATGCGACTCATCCAGCTCTCAATCTTCCAAATCCTCTCTCGCCGCCGACTGGTACTCGCACCGACATCTACGACACGGGGATCCCGGCACGCTGACCGATGGGCCGGCAACCTGCCGCCCGACCGCAGGGACCCAGACTTCCGACCGGACCTGTTGCCTCGTCGTCTTCGCTGATCTTGGCGTCCTCACCGATGCTCCAGAACATCACCATGCGGGGCGGCCGTCTACTGCCCTCCGAACACAGCAGCTGAAGGCGGGGGTGTGACATGGAGCCCGGCCTGCGACTCCTTGGTAACCGCCGAGCCCCGTCGCGGCTGGGGATTCCTGCCAGGACGCAGGCCCTGGGAGGAAGCGCCCGTCCCAGCAGCCTGGCCTGCAGCGTCCCTTGAAGGGCTCCCCCTGCGACGCCGGGCCCGCGGGGCCATGTCTGGACTAAGGCGCTCTGGTGGGCGAGTTCTACGGGAGCGGCGGGGTGACCTAGCCTGAGCAGCCGCCGCTCCCCCCGAAGCCCTCTGCTTTATTACAGCAGGGGCAGACATCAACAGCTCTCCCCCCACCGCTGTATCCCCATCGTCTAAGAGGGGAGCGGGGGAGGGGAGCGCATCAGCGCGGGCTGCCGACCCATGCGCTGAGGAGCAATGACGTCCGCCGGTGCTGTTCTCGCGCCTCCCATTAAATAACGCTATATTGTAATAGTTCAGACTTTTACGCATGCAGCAATACCAATTTTGTTAACTTTTTTTTATTTTTTACATTACTTTAGGGGGAAAATGGGAAAAGGTTTTTTTAACTATTTGTTTTTAATTTTTTTCACTACTAAAAACTTTTTTGCACTTTTTTTACACACTTTATTAGCCTCCCTAGGGGATTTGAACCAGCGATCATACTAACGTATTGCAGTATATTGTCATTTTTACAGGCTTAAGTTAAGTGAAGGCAGCTCTGGGTGCCATCATTAGGCCCATGAGCTGCCATTACAATCATTGTCACCCCCTGATCTAACTGGGGGGGGGTGATGAAATGTCAGAGGGGGCCGCCCCCCTTTTTTCAATGCCTCAGATGCTCGCGATCGACCGCAGCATTTGAGGGGTTAAACAGCTAGGAACAGCACGATCACTGCTCCCGACTGTTAGTCCCGGGTGTCCACTGTAAAACACAGCCGACACACGCAGCATATGGAGCGCACTCTAAACATCACCACCCGCACCCGGATGTAATAGCACGTCACGGTGCACAAAGGGGTTAATGTTCTCTTTTACGCAAAAATAATAATTGCAAGAAATTGGATGGCTGGTAAATCCCCAATTGTTATGGATTGGTTGAAGTTGGTTAAGACAATTAAAGAATATGAGAAAATAAGAGCAGACAAGAAAAATTGTATAAAAAAGTGGGAGGAAATATTGGGGATATGGAATTGATTGGTGTTCTATAGGAAGGTATAATTATTATTTTATCATAAAAAGGTTATAATTTTATGGTACTTAATGATCTTTGGGGTGGGAGGGGGATGGGATTGGGGAGATATATGTTGCCTGATGTAAATTGTGCAGATAAATTGTTGAGCATTATGATATTTATAATCACTGGATATTGAAATGTTGTAATGTTTTTATTACTGAAATTCAATAAAGATATGTGAAAAAAAACCAAAAAACATTTGATGTGTGTTAGAATGTAAGGTAAGTGTGAGGTCATCAGTGATGTCATAATTCACCTTCTCTATAAAAGCTGCAGATCGGTCACATTCCGTTGAGCCGCTATAGACCAATAGTTTCTTGCTTTTTGGTACGTCGCTCTCACTTGACTTTTTCTTGAGTCCTGTGACTTCTAGAAATCTTGCTTTATCCAGAAGCTTCAGATCCACGATTCAGAGGTAAGAGGAGAACATGTAGAATGTTTCTTGTGAAGTATTGCAGCGAGTTCCATGTGCTGCCACTGTAAGAATGTTTCTCTTTCACCCTCTTACTGGGTTAGATTCTAAGGTCAGGCGCAATAAATGAAATACAAGATTGAGTGTATGAAAATGTATATTGTATAAAGAGTGAAATGACTGTTAGTTATTCTGAGACTTCTATGGAGATTTGTACATAGCGACAGCCATAAACAATGACCTTTACAGAGACACTTTTTCCTTATCATCAATAATTACATGGCAGGTTATAGTTACCATCCATGGTCTCCCCACACTCCAGGAAGTCTCCTTTCCAGTATGTCCCTCCTCAAGTGGCCTCCCAAGTGGCTGCCCTCATGTCATGCTTGGGTCTTTTATGCCCCCTTGTCTGCCCCTCTTTGAGACAAATAGTGTGACCTTCCTGATAAAAAGAACTTCCCCCCTCATGTAACATGCGGATATAGAATACTGGTGCCACTTATCAACCACCTTTAGCATTTATGACATCCTGAGTTTGTCCATGGGTAAGACTGGGTTCACACTACTGGTTAGCACCTGTAAGAGATACCTGTGAACCTCGGGGTCATTTATTGTGAGAATCAGGGTAAACAATAGGAATCTTGCAAACTGATGAGACACATTTCATTAAGAAACGCAACTATACCCATGATCCTCCATCTTTGATTTACCCAAATAAAATACCCTATATAATATTACATATAACCTTATATGTGGCTTTCATTTTCTGAAACCTTTAAATTCTTACACCACCAGAGGGCGCAGTGTAGAGGAGTGCCGCTGTCTCCTCTGGCTGCACTGTCCTGTCTCTGCCTTGGGAGGGCGCTCTTAATGAAGTTATCACATGTTTATTGGGGAGGGGGCTGATAATTGAGGACAGAGAAGTCTAGAATCTATTTTCTTTTTGGAAGATGATTTAGAAACAAGTAACCACACAATGATTTCTCGCCTCAGCAGATTTGTGGATATGAAGATCATGAATAGAAAACATCAGACATTCTGTGTGGACACAAATCAAGAGCTCAGAAATGCTTTGGACACCTGGGATTTGGTGGAAGAAAACGTCTTAGGAGCCTGTGTCCCTTATTTCATCCAGGAGAAGGTGGCTGAAGATCTCTTCACTTATACGGATGTTTTTCAGAAAGCCATTCTGAGTAGCCTGTTACCATCTCAATACAACGCCGCCATGTGCCGCTTCTTCATCAGAGTCATTCAGTACAGAAGAGACGCGGCACACTACCTGAAGGAATATATAATCAATGTGCTATGTGAGCACTTGAAGGTGGAGTACATGAAGGGACAATACTATTCCTATGCCATGACTAAGAAGGTTATTGTCTGGCTGAGCATCCTCCATCTTGAAGCGGTGGTCGGGGAACTGAGATACAACATCGTTTATGAGGATTTCAATGCTGCCATTGTCGACACTTTGACAGAAGTGACATCTCTGTGTGCTACAGTCATCATGCCACACATCTTGGACATGCTGCCAGTGCTGGGCCAAGTGGTCAAAAATGCTCCTGACCAACTATCTAAGGAGACGTTGTGCTATGCTATAAGACGTTTATGCGGCAGCATCCAAGAATATATTGTGAAGGGTGGCAGCTGCAAAGTGCAACTTATGAAGGCCATAAGCAACATGAAGGCCAACATTTCCACCTGGTTGCCTGATGTCCATGCTGAGCTTCAAGACTCCACCAAAGTTGCCCTGGAATTCTTTACTGTACCCGAATCATCGGAAAACCAGCCGACCGAGCCAGGCAATGACGAGTTACAGACCCTTCCTCACGCCGAGCTCCTAGAAAAGTACAGGGAGCAATTTGCTGCGGAGAATAAGGAACTGGAAGATACAGAGAAGCAGCGTATTGGGATGAACATGCTTGTGACATCTCTGGTATCTGGCAGGAAAATAACAAAAGATTTCCTTCAGTTTCTGCTCAATGCCCTGAAGAATGCGGACCCAAAGGCCAAAATGACAGCAGCTATGTTCTTCAATGAGGCTTTGAAGCATCCAAGACTTATAAAGCAGAAATACCAAGAGTGCGCAATCCAACATCTGCTGAAGATCATAGAAGAGGACGATAACATCTTGTGCAGCATCGCCATGGAGGCACTGGGGAATGCCACCACCGGAGCTACAAGACTGGTGGAGAGCTACAAGAATAAGATCATTGCCCACATGGAGTTTAGACTATCAAAAACCAGCAGCATCAAGATCATCATGGCGGCACTGAGGGCGCTGTCCTCCATTATCAGACGCCTGAAGCTTTCTGTCCTCAGTAGACAATTCATTAAAATATCCCGGGAGCATATGGACTATCCGGATGGAGAAGTCCAGATTGCGGCCATAAACCTGTTAAGGGATCTGACAGAGAGCTGCCGCCTTCTGCTATTTGGATATTTTACAGACAAAGTCAGGAGCTGTATACCAACTTTACTCCTGAAATTACATAGTGACAACCAGGAGATAGTAGCAGCCAGTACTTCATCTCTGCAGAGCTGCCTCTCCTACATCAAAGGAGCCAACATTCGGGGATTTTTCCGGACGGAAATCTCTCCAAACATCAATGACCTGAAATCCATCTACAGCTGTCTGGCTCATAACCACCCAAAATTGATGAAGACCATGCTCCTCCAGATCCCAAGCTATCTGGTCAACTCAGAGGACAAGGAGGCTGTAGTCAGACATGTTGAATTTCTTAAAGATGCCATCAACCATGATGTCATGTAAGACCTGGACTTATATAGTCTCAGCCTAGCTCTGGCCACACTGCACTGCGGAGGCTTCTCATGTAATATCAGAAAAGCCAATGAAAGGGCCGTCTCCATTCTGGCCACCAAGTGGTTTTACATCGGCAGTGCCAACAAATAAAATGCATTTATCAGGGATGAACCGGCTGAGGACAGAGACATCAAGGTTGTAGATCACTTCCCCATGTACTATCCAATGGTTGTGAACATCAATATCAGCTGTCAAGACTTGAACATCAATATTAACATCTAGGGGGCAGAGCTAGCAGTCTGACTTGCGAACGAGCCTCAGGCCTACATCGAGGAGTGTGAACAAGGTGCAGACTCACCGGCCGGTGGAGTCCAGCGATGCCAGTTATCCGTCAACATTAGATGACGGAGACCAAGGACTTAGCTGGCGAGACAGACTATACAGTCAGTGTATGGGCAGCATGGTGGTGCAGTTTGGGGAATATGCCCGTCATCAGATCATAGAGACGGTGTATAATAACAACTCCACATATAATATACAGATGTAATGACACGTCAAAAAATAAAAGTCTACTCTGTTTTATATTGAAATTAATGGGTGTGCAGCCTGCAAGTGACTGAAGCTAATAAAAAGTATAGAGCACTCATTGTTTTTTATTGTAGACTAGATACTTGAATTTTTTACACTGAGATTCATATCGTAAAAGGTTTTTAAGCGGGTCACAAATGGTACAAAAGGTACACAAGAATAGAGGCCGAGCTGCAGTTCTGCTGAACGGCCGCTATGCAGTGGTCGGAACCATCTGCTTCCGGCAGTGTTGTCCAGTGCCCGGAGGCAGCTGGACTGGCAGATCGGTGCGGGGTCTCGTGTAGTAACAATTGTTTTCCCCATACATTACTGATGATTGCTCCTTGTGATACGCTGTATCGTCGATTGGCGCTGGTTTTAATGGTCAGTATCGGGACATCTAAAAGGACCTTTATTTCCTCAGACACCACCATAATTAGGCATTGGAACCAACCCTTCCACCTTAGCGGGTAAAGATTAACCATCTAAAAGGTTCACTATATACACATAAGGGCTAAAGGTGAAAACACAGAGGTGCTCACCATATATCCAGCGTATAACTGTGTCCTCCAAATCTTAGGAGTGCACGGAGCAGGAGTTGTTCTAGATTCCTGTTTATATCCCAGACACGTTCATACCATTTTAGACAATGAATCGACATATCGCAAACTTGTGGCGAAACCAAGCACCACATGTAAAGAACCTTTAAAAAATCTGCTAGAAGAAGGAATTGAATTAGAAGTATTAGCCAAGAAACAGGCTGAATACTTACTGATAGAATTCCCTATTGTTCCCATATTCCATGGGATGCCAAAAATCCATAACTTTTCATGGTCTTGAAACTTGGGTTATCTGTGACATAGTTGGCTAGTACTCCTGCAAACAGTCCTGCCATCAGGGTAGTACCGCTGGTACTACTGTCAGGGGCCTGGCCACAAAAGTCAAATAAAGGGGGCAGCTGCCGCTCATCAAGGTTATGATCAGCGGTAATTGGTTTGTAGAAAGGAATGAGACCCATGCAGGGGCCAGAAGCAGCGGCCAGCTCTGCAACTTGGTGAGTGACTCTGTTTTAAAGCAGCAGATTCAGTTTAATTATTTTTTTATGTTGCCCCTTCTCTCCCACCTTCCCACCGGTCTCTCTCCCCTTCCCACCGGCCTCACTCCCCTTTCCACCGGTCTCTCTCCCCTTCCCCTCCCCAGACCCCGGTCAAGCGTCATATCCACTCTGGCCCAACTCCCGCCTCGGCCACCTTCCGTTCTCTTAGCCTACTCCTCCGCCCGCTCACAGAGTCCCTGGCACTTTGCTTCCTGCTCCCATCCCACGACTTTCCGTTGCCACCTCTCCAAATCCCCTAATAATGGGGGACCCAGATGTATTTCCTCAAATGGATTCCACTGACTGTATGAAGCCCAGAAATTTCTGATGGCGGGCCTGCCTGCATACCACATATTCCGGCAATCAAGGCAATGGAATTCCATTTGCGGAAATACACCAGGTATTCCAAATATCTACAAGAATTTATTTTAATGTGAGTGGAGTATCTGCGCTCACATAATTACTTCTGCCTTGATAGTGTTATTTTATTGCAGATAGAAGACGCCCTGATGGGGTCAAAATTTTCCCTCTCCATGGACAATTTGTTTATGACATGGTGGGAGAACAACATTTTTTCAGCCAATAATCCCTTTTACGAGTGGATTGTGTGGGATGGACGATACATCGATGACTTTTTTTTTGTTTAGGGGTCGTGATGTGGCGTCTGTACCACCATTTATGGAATACAATAAAACCAATATATTTAATTTACAATGTTACAGGCTCGGCATCCATGGATTCTGTTACCTTCTTTGAGATTATGTTACAGGGGAATTGTAATACAGAAAAGGAATAATTTTGTGAACCCTCTTCG